>NW_015505682.1:867626-873743 GCF_001515645.1 Sinocyclocheilus grahami
ATCCGTGTCATCGCTATTTGACACCCGATGACACACACGATCTATGCGTTGTTTGTTTGGGCGAAGAGCACACACGCAATGTCCTCGTGGGGGCAATCTGCGTGCACTGCGAGCGTTTTCCAATGAAAAAGCTCCGTTCTCGTTTGTCTCTTTTTTCGAGTAAAGAGGGGCAGCCATCTGCTTCCCGTGGTTCAGGACCCACCGTTGCTGAGGCACAGAGGAGAATGAGCCCGTGGGGATCACAGGTGGACCTGGCCGATGAGTTTAAAGAGGGGCTTTCCCTCTCACGCTCATCGGCTGTGGACGAGAATGAGCCGCTGGAGGATGATGTTATTTCTTTAACATCTTCTGATCCAGGGACCAGTGCTCTGCTGGGTTCAGCCCAGGAAGAGCAGGAAATGTCTGAGGAGGGCGAAGAAGCTGAGGCTGAGCCTTCCCAATCCTCCTGCAGCAGCGGGTCAGGCTGTCGCTTCGTTGCACACGATGGCGGTGCTCCAGGCATACCAGGCTGACCTGCTGAAAGACCTGGATAAAGGCGAGGGCCTTTCTCCTGATGAGGTAGCTGAGTTGCGCCGCATCACGGATCTCGCTCTCCGTGCTACTAAGCAGGCCGCCTCTGCTATGGGCAGATCCATGGCGGCTATGGTGGTGATGGAGAGGCATCTGTGGGTGAACCTGGCAGACATCGGGATGAAAGAAAGGGGCTTTCTTCTCTGCCCTGTCTGGTCTACCGTATCTAGGTCGCCCTGAGAGGCCTCCCGATCACCAGGATATCCCCTCTTGCTGAGGCATCGAGCGGGAAGTATAGGTGGCATTTGCGAGAACCTTCTTGTGTAATGTGTTGCTCCCTCAGCTAAGTAACTGCTAGCTGTTCCACCTTTGGAACATGCTGTAGGTCGAGCTCCCTCTCGATTGAGAGCTGGATGTTTGCTCCCTCAGCTACAGATTTACTGCCAGCCACTCCATCATTATAAGCCTTAAGATCGAGTTGATGACTTCTCAAACATAGCGTTTTGGAATGCACCATTTCCATCTATGAGCTGCTCTGTCAGAGTGCCATGAGAACCCCTTAGAACAGTATTGTTAAAATCCATGTTATGGTAAGTGTGCACGTGAAGTCTTTGTACACTTTCTAAAATCCACACTGTGGTAAGTTCGCATGCTAGTGCTCTGCGTTCTTTTCTAGAATCCTGTATGGTAAGAGCTACATACAACAGCTTTGTGCTCTTTCTGAGTGGTTTAAAACCCCGGTTCCGCCTTGGGCACCACTCCACCTTTGTATCCTCTGGATACCTACGTTAACAGGGTGTTGCTACTAGGGGTCTGTTGAGACAGATCCTTCAGCATATACAGAGCGTGCGGTAGCCCCTGTGTGACAGGCCAAGACTAGTATGATTCTAGGCTCTTGGTCGTATTCCCTTAAAGGAATCTATTCCTGATTCCAAGCCTTGAGCTCTACCCCGGGCCTAGGAGTTCTGGCCTTAACCGGTAAGTTTTTTGGTGTATGTAGCCTAGGCCTTTGGCCGTAGGGAATAATGTCACTGACAGCCATCTAACGTCCCAGGGGCAACTCCCATGGCAATATGGTAGAGTTGGTACTTAGTGCTCGCCATGGTTTCTGGCATGCACTCCCATCAGCATGGTGGCATGGGTATACCATTCCCCATAGCGACCCCTAGAGGACGCAGTTCGAAGTTCCCATGAAAGGGAATGTCTCAGGTTACTTATGTAACCATGGTTCCCTGAGTAGGGAACGAGACACTGCGTCCTCTAGGTTTTTTGCTGCGGACGCAAGCTTCAGACGATGAAGTGGATGATGTGTTCTCCCGGCGCCTATTTATACTATAGTCTCACCAGTAGTGATGTCATGGCTGTCGCCGGCCAACGTGTTGTTGGTGTTTTTTCAATGTATGCTTCAGACACAGGTCACAATGAGGCGTTCCCCCATAGCGACCCCTAGAAGACACAGTGTCTCGTTCCCTACTCAGTGAACCATGGTTACATAAGTAACCTGAGTTGTTTTCTTAGCAACCCGTTGCCTATCACCTATCTATCATATAGTTCTTAATTTGTCTCTGTGTAAATATAGAACTCATTTTCAGTTGTTCTTTGTCTGTTCCCTTTTTCTCTGGTTATCTTGTAGCCTGCATGTTTTGGTTTATAAATAAAGAACGACTGCTGCAAACAGATCTCCTTGCTCCTGCAACCCAACTGTGACTGTAATTGTCTAAAATGTAATGCAGTATTTATTTTATATGCATTCACTGTAACATATGTAGACTACAGTAGTATTATATTACAAAGTTCAAATTGTTTTGTGCTGTTTTATGAAAAACCATATACATTGTTGTGTACCAAAATCAGATTTGTGTAATAAAATCAGTGTACCTGTGTATTTGTTGACTGTATGAGCCATTTGAAGGGAAAGTTTGAATTTAATTTAAATGACTCATTTTGAAAGAGACAGAAGCATCAAGAGAGCAGTACTGTAATTACAGTACTTTTGCACAGGTGCTTCCTGTCACTGCACACAATGATAATTTTAAAAGCATAAAGCACATACAAGTCCTGTTTGTAAAATGCATTTTTCACAGTTCAAGAGATGACTATTATATCACATATAATTTATAAATGACTCATTTTGAAAGAGACAGAAGCATCAAGAGAGCAGTACTGTAATTACAGTACTTTTGCACAGGTGCTTCCTGTCACTGCACACAATGATAATTTTAAAAGCATAAAGCACATACAAGTCCTGTTTGTAAAATGCATTTTTCACAGTTCAAGAGATGACTATTATATCACATATAATTTAACATTTGACAATAATTGTAATATAAAACCTACCCTGTCTACAGTGCAAAGATCAAGCTATAGCACCACTTTTATGATTTTATTTTTCTGAGCTCTCAAGCTCTCAGGATCTCAAGTGAAATGCACATGAGAACTTGTTAGAATATTGCTTATGCAGTGTCTCTGAATTAGCACAAACTCCTCTTACTGTGCAGGTGAGAGATTATCTCGTGCAGTGTCAGGTATGTAATGAATTCCCAAGTGACCTGTGTTACATAGCCGCTCATGAATAATTGAATGTGGATCATTTCCCTGTGGTGCACAGTTGCAGCCACAAGCCTACCTAGTCTATGATTTAGAGAACAGCAAATAAGTGTGTTGCATAAGTGTCTGTATGTCATATTATTTGCCATCGCCTTAAGCTGTAGTTTGTGCTATTTTTAGTCCTCACAGCACCAGTAGAAACCCTAATGGGACAGCTGCCAAGAACAGTAAACATCATTCAGTATAGTACCTTATTAATATCTAAATACCTTGTGTGTGCAGGCACAATGTGAATTTAGCTACTAACCATTTCAAGATTAAAAAACAGTGACCTTTTCTAGCATACTTTTACTAAATTAAGTCAGTGTTGTCCAATTTAAGACCTAGTTGTGGACAATAACAATCTCCTTCAGCAGGTAAATACTGCTGCTTTACTTTTCACGGACCAACATTGGTTGACCAGTGGTGTGAATGGGCAATCAAATGTCAGACGGTTTAATTCCCTTGTGTGGCTAAGATCTGGTTCATCGGTCTCTGTCTGCACAGTTCCACCAAACAGAATGTCATTCTGCAAGACCAGCTCAGACCAACCAATTCAGCCATGAATATCACCAGGAGAAAGACTTTATTTTGGCTCATACGAGACTAAGGGATCCCCACAAGCACTGATTTCATTTGAATCTACTGCGGTATGCACCGATAATCACAAATTTAATTTCATCCAAGCACGTCACTAAGCAGGTTGTAAAGGTTCTGTATGTGTGTGTTTTATTTCTTCTTCTTCTTTTTGAAAATACCATCCATAAAAATTCTCCTCTACCTGACAGATATCAGTGAAATAGGTGTCCTGAGAAATCACACCTGTCCCTGTGTCAGCCCTAGACTCCAAAAAAGAGTCAGGGGAGCAGCCCATCCCTTTTTTAGCCAACTGCAAACACTGTCTGCCTGTGAATCTTTGTGTGTGAGCAGGTTTGCTGGTTGGGCGATATTAGTTGGAATTTGAATTAAATTGGCCACAACCCACAAGAAGTAGAATTAGAATTGGAATGACGGGAAGAGGAATTTAATGACATCAGCACAGGTAATCAATTATCTATCTATATATGCCTGAATGACCTGCATGACTGAAACAATGCGGTTAAAAAAAAGTTAGTCTAAAAAAATTACATTTAAATTTATTTTAATTAGACTTTCTCACATTTAAATTTGCATTGCAATTATGTATCCTGTTTGCAATATCTATCTATCTATCTATCTATAATCAGGGGTATTTCCTCTGAGATGAATAAGAAAAATTATTGTAGTACAAAATAAAACAATGCCAAAATTACAAAACATAGCATTAAAAAGTGTATAAATCACATGTTTTTTCTAAAGAAACACTGTCCAACAGCGACACCAGCGGTAGTCAAATCTCCGTGTCTGTGACCAACATTTACTGAGCTTTGATGACTGATTATTCGAAAAATTAATTTCACTTTTATTGAAAAGTTAATTATTAAAAAAAGAATAGCTGAGCATAAGTTCACAAATAAAATATATTGTTTAAATTGTTACTGCCTTGAGTTATTATTTTGGAATAAATATACAATACTTAAAAACACTAACTTGGCTTGGACCTTGATCATGGTAGGATCCTTGCTGTCTATGGGAGGGTCAGAGAGCTCTTAGATTTCATCTAAAATATATTAATATGTGTTCCGAAGATGAACAAAGATCTTACGGGTTTGGAAAAACATGAGGGTGAGTAATTAATGACAGAAGTTTCATTTAAAGTTTAAAGTCAAGTTAGTGTTTTTAAGTATTGTACATTTATTCCAAAATAATAACTCATGGCAGTAACAATTTATCTATCTCTTAATTAATGTGGCACGACCCTTTGTTAAAGTGACAGAGGTGGTCTGAAACAGTGGCAGAATTTAGCAACAGCTTTACTCTTTTAGACACAAACGGTTGTAATGTCTGGTGGGCTTGAGAATGGTGCAGCCGGCGGATTTGACGAAGGAGCAGCCAGTGGGCTTGCGGCAACCACATGTGACGACCCTGGGCTGGACTCCGCTTTGTCCATGGTGAAAGCCGAGCCGGCGATCCACAGCACGAAGTTGATGTATTTCCTCTGCGACCAGCACGGATCAGCTCTAGGCATGAAGAAGTGGATATCGCTCCTCTTTTGGAAGGCCAAACAAAGCAGTTTCGCTTTCACAACGAAACACACACGACATGGCGGCAGCAACAATACTACAGCGAGAATAAAAGTTATGCCTTCTTTCTTTGCGTGAACATTTGGGCGGTTATGAAAATCTTCCCACACAGTGACGTAGACATTTTGGGGGGGGGGTGTTTAAACGAGGCGTTTTAGGAGGGTGTGGACAAGTCTTAACTTTTATAAAGAATATCTCTTTGAATTTGAGACTTTAGTCTTTGCAACTTTAGGGATCTATGCACGAACAGCTTGTAACACTCCAAAGAGAAAGGAAAATTTGAAATTGCATCATATGACCCCTTTAATAATTGTAGGAGTATTTTAAATTGGTCTTCAGTCTGTATAAAGCATAGTAATTATATGCGCCGGTTTAAATTTCATTTGACAACCAGAGTATGTGAGTGGAGTGGAGCGGCAACATTTCCCCTCCGCTCTCCGAGCATTTAATAATCACTCCGCTCCGTGTTCACCATTTCCCGCTCCCGCTCCACTCCTCGCTCACTGATATCAGAAACACCGCTCCACCTTCGCTCCGTGGCTAAAGTATTTCAGTATGTTTGAAATATCACAGTTCTGTTCATAACATATATTAAAATAAAAAAATTAAAAAAATAAAATGACAGGAGCATTTCAAAGTGGATTATTGGAACAGTGTGCAAACTTTTTTCCTACCACATAACAAGCTAATAACATTGTCAGCATTAAAAAGTAGGCTATTGATGCTTTTTGCAGTTCAAATTTTGTTTGTGATGAAAATAACAGTACGTTTTCGTCAGTTATTTTACCTATGGATCGCTGCATTTCTTACAGGATTTCTGCTCATTCGAAATCGGATGCAGATTAAGTAGCACAAGATT
>NW_015505682.1:873874-874146 GCF_001515645.1 Sinocyclocheilus grahami
CACAGCTGTGGCCCGTCATGAGGACTATTTAGGCGCCTTCCCCACGCCACTCGGCGCGGATGATTAATGTTTTGTTTCGGTGATTGACGCAGCCAGAGGTGGCCGCATTGCGTCAGATTTGTGTATCTGTTCTCAGCCTGTGTCTCAGAGTCTCAGCTCTGTTTGTTTTCTGTTTTTACGTTGTTTTCCCCAGCAGTTTAAATAAAGCCTGCGTTTGGACCCTACCCCTCGTTCACACGGTGTGTCTTTCCTGCCCCAGCCGTGACAAAGAT
>NW_015505682.1:874751-879804 GCF_001515645.1 Sinocyclocheilus grahami
TCTTAGAACCTGTTGCTCTGGCTGCTTTAATATATTGCTTTTCAAGTTATTTCCTGTCTCATGGGTCTGAAGGGCATTGTGTTCCTTACCTAGGGGTCTACAAGGATTTTACTTCACTGAGACAGCTGATCAATTTGTTTATTAAATGACTCCTGGCAGTCTTTGATGGAAAAAGACCAGCAGCATATTTAAAACATTTATTATTTAGAGACACAGAAAATAATTATGAATTGAAGAATTATGCTGCACAAGGCAAAAAGGGTCAGTCTTAAAATTTCACCCCTACAAATTGAACATTATTGTTTCTCTATTGCCCATTGAGTGCCTATAAAGTCCACTTTACCACATGGTGTCAGACTAGAAATAACCATAATAAAATCTCAGTGACCCATTAGATGTAAGTGGCGCCATTGTTCGCTAATCATTAAGTTATTTTCCTGTCATGTGTCTGCACAGTAAAAGGGGTCATTCTTTTTTAAAAATGTGCATTTATATATGAAATGCTATGGATCACTTTTTATTTATTTTTTTGGTCACAATTCCATCACTTATTTTAAGTCTCTCCCCCAATATCACATATGCCTATACAATTCTTAATAATTTTAAAGATTTTTTTCTAACAACTTTAGTAAATACTAATAGTATTTTTTGGCTGAATCTGCAAGGAGTGCAGGTAAGTTGGACTAATGCATCTTTTAGGTTCAAGGAGGCCTACACTGAAAAAAAATATTTTGTAGTTGAGTACGGTCACGTCACGCTTTTGAGGGAACACGCTGGAGTCACGAGGAAACATTTAACAGTCTTTAAATCACGAAACATAGGAGATAATCCACAATGGGAGCTTGAGCCAAAACACGTGGAGAACGAGTAGACCTGACAAACACAGACTGAACAGACTAGGACTTGAGTACACAGGGAAATGAGGATAATTAACTAAACACAGCTGGAAACAAATGATGAACTAATCAGGGAACCTAATGGAAACAGGAAGGACCAAATAAGGAAAGACAGGACCCGAAACATGGGCAAAACACTACACAGAACAGTCCAGAATACTGACATATCGCCCCCCTCCCGAAAGGTGAGTCCTCGCACCGTAGAACAATAGGGGGGGGGGACTAAGGAGGAGGCTCAGGAGGAGGATGGATGTCCGGGAGGGGGCCGGCAGCCAGGGAGGAGACAGGAGGGGCTTGGAGCAGGAGGAGCCCAGCTGAACCCAGGCCACAGCCATAATATCGATGAACGGTGGAGCCGATGGAGGGAGAAGCCATGGAGGAGGAATGGCGGCCAACTCCAGGGGGCCGACCAACGGTGGTGGAGCAGGTAGCGGAGGAGCCCGAGGCAGAGACAGGAAGCCAACGAGCCAGGGTGATGCCGAGTATCCGGGGGGCCAGGGTGGAGCAGAGGGCTCTGGCGACTGAGGTGGAGGTCGAGATCCGGAGATCTGCGGCGCAGTCGGAGCGACTGAGGACCAAGGTGGAGCTGGCGGGAGGAAGGAGCCCAATGGGTCCGGTGCGACGGAGCGACGAGGTGCAGCCGAAAGAGCGGAGTCCTGAGGTGATGGCGGGTCGACGCCCAACCAAGGCGGAGCCGGAGGGACGAGGGAGCCCGGTGGAGCTGGTGGATCGATGGGTGACGGTGGAGGCGAGGGAGCTAGGAGCCGAGGTGGAGCCGCTGGGTCTACACCTGGGCGTTTCAGAGTATAGTCATTCAGATTGATTACCATCTGTATAACCACATTTTTACTACAAATAGACCATGGTTAAGCTATGGCTAGTATAGCAAAACCATGTTAAATTTGTGGTTATTTTAGCTTACCTATTATATTTTTTTATTTATTTGTAGTAAAACCATGTTTAATTTTCGTAAAGGTACATATGTAATTAAAACATTATGAAATTGAGTGCAGAAATTAAGGTGACTACTCTTACCTGACGCTGATATTAAAGTAGCCAGTCTTAACAGTTTACGTGAGCTGGCTCTTGATTTTATTATTATAATTTTTTTTTGTTTCTTTGCCAGGAGGCAAACATATCAAAAATGCGTGCGGTAAGGGCATATACAGTAGTTCGCGGTGGCCAAAACACACAAAGAAACACATTGTGAAAAAAAATATATTGTCAGCAATCACCGACATTTGCATTCGGACGGGATTAGTTTTCTCAGAGGATCGCTGAGTTTGCAAGAAAAATTACAGTAGGTAATTTGCTCTGGAATTATTACAAAGGTTGTGTGAGAAAAACACAGATGTGGCAGATTTGGACGGGATTAAAATAGTGAAGTATGTTTGTGAACACACAAATTTCTCTAACGACCCCCTGTAAAACTAGTCCCATCCAAATAGGGCTTAAGACAGGGGTGCCCAACCCTGTTCCTGGAGATCTACCTTCCTGCAGAGTTCAGTTCCAACCCAGATCAAACACACCTGTCTGTAATTATCAAGTGCTCCTTCAGATCCTAATTAGTTGGTTCAGTTGTGTTTGATCAGGGTTGGAGCTGAACTCTGCAGGAAAGTAGATCTCTAGGAACAGAGATGGGCACCCCTGGCTTAAGATGTAGAGGGGTTTGTTTCTTCATTGAAGAATGAATGGGTGCCATCAGAATGAGAGTTCAAATAGCTGATAAAAACATAAGAGTAATCATCATAACTACAGTGGTACGCCTGCCTATTGCTGCCTGCTGGCTCTGCTGTGAAGAGCAAGTGCTGGCTGGGCCACAGGTGAAATTAATTATTAATTAACCCTCTGAGAGTGCGGTAGCAGATTAAAGATAGGTATGCTTTCTCCACTGAAAAAGTCCATCCCATGTTATCCTCTCACCAACATATTTGTTTTGAACTGTTTTGGACCGTGTTCACATGTAAATGGTGCTTGATTTGTTTCTCATCTGATTCAGAAGAAATAACTTTTGTGTAGTACAGTCTAGAACTGGGGTGGGCAAACTTGGCCCTTCCAGGTCACTTTCCTGCAGAGTTTAGCTCCAACCCTAATGAAACACACCTGAACCAGCTAATAATTGTCTTCAAGACTACTAGAAGGCTACAGGCAGGTGAGTTTTATCAGGGTTGGATCAAATCTCTGCAGGAAAGTGGCCTGGAAGGGCCAAGTTTGCCCATCACTGGTCTAGAAAGTAACAATATGAATACAGAACTCATTTATCTACTTGTATTTATTTATCCAGAAGCAATGATTTAACGTTAAAAATGTCTTTGAATTTGTTTATTACAAGCGTGCAGCTTTTTGCTTCACAAGATGTAAATTGATGAACTGGAGACATGCGGAGAACTTGTGAATTATTGTGATGTTTTAATCAGCTGTTTGAATGGCATTCTGATGGCACCCATTCACTACAGAGGATCCATTGGTGAGCTAGTGCTGTAATGCTACATTTCTCCAAATCTGTTCTGATGAAGAAACAAACTCATCTACATCTTGGATGACTGGAGATGTGAACTATTCCTTTAAGTAAATAATTTCAACTTTAAAAAAGCCTTCATTATTGCCTTCATTTTAATAAGTTCAGCATATGCATTTTTTACAGTGTAGCTCAATTAGGTGTAGAAGCTGTTGTAGCAAGTATCCTACATTTGACAGTTCTGCCAAAAGTGGACCTTTTTCATCACAGGTCACTATTCTCTTCACATTCTTACAAGACTGAGACACTGTCCTCTTTAATACGGGCTCTGCAGTGATTAATGGGATACTCAAGTGAATATTATCTCTCAGGAGTACTAGTGACATTTTGATTTCACTTTCAAGCATGAAAACCACTGTGGATACTCATAATTGCTATCATTACTGTTGACACAAGCACAAAAATAATGCTTAAATTGCAGGAGAAAAAGGGGAAAATAAAACGGCAAGAGTCAGCTGTTTTCATTATCTTCTCAAGTAATCTGGTGTGCCTGCAAATGCAGGTATCTCTCTAGACGGAAATACAATAGGCCTAATTGTGATTACAGAACAACAGCGTTTGCTTGTACATGATGCACAGTGGATGAGTGTAGACCAACAAAAAACATAAGATTCATGGTGAATATATGAAAAATTACAAAGGTTTGTTTTTGCCTTTTTATCTTTTGGCATCCATATTCCTAAGTGAGCCATATGGGCGTTACATTTCAGCTGTTTTCTGCCCCTTAATGCTGTAGGAGTGTATGCAGCAGGATAAACAGCAGCACTAATGAGGAGAGCTCTAAGCCATGCAGCAAAGACTCAGATGGATCCCTTCTCACCTGTTGGCCCATGTTGCTATGGTAACTGATATGTCAGGAGAGAACAGTAAATACATATGCTAATGTGTTGGAGTTGTGGGTTTTATCATGTCTGGTTAATGAAACCAGACAGGCTAAGGAATTTCATGGTTGGATGGATGAATGGTTGGATGGATGGATGAGACGGAATGATTAAAAATTTTTAAAAATGTGGCTCTCATCCTGGAATTACAGCCTGGGCGAAGATGGGCAAATATTAAATTGACACTTGAGGCTCGTTCGTGTTTAACTACACGGCAATACCTTCTGGTATTTCACAAGATGTCAAACAATTGTTGCATGACTAGTATGATTTATGATTGTTATCATGTGTAATAGCTCACTGGTCTTTGCTTGGCAGTGGTCTAATATTTATTTAGGTAATGGCATGGCATGGCGTGGAATGTCAAAACGCATAATGTCAGCAGCAACTCACTAGCTCTGCTCCAAAACTCAGTGAGCTGCCTTAGTGTTTATTCCCTGCATAGGCAGCTGCCTGCTAAGGCAACAGCATAATCATCGTGGAACTTCACAAGTGACTGATTTGAAGCATTCTGTGTAGGGAGCAACTCTGTGTGCCAAGAGAGACACAATATAATATTTCAGTAGAGGTTGATGTTATCATGCTATTAGTTTTTGGCACAATATTTAACTAACAGGGGTGTAAAATATGACTTATTTAGTTAGTTAGTTACAGTTCCTAATTATTTCCAAAAACTGTGCTGAAGACATCAAAGTAACTGTGCAGCTAGCACTACATAAAATTTTGACAAAATTCTCTCTCTCTCTCTCTATATATAT
>NW_015505682.1:879830-881467 GCF_001515645.1 Sinocyclocheilus grahami
GTCATATTCTGTGATTGTCTCTGAAGAGCACGAGCCCTCACACGTCACACGTGCTGTGTGAAGTACAGACTGTAACTGAATGGATTGTCAATACATCCCACCGCTGTATGGCCAGATGAGACGCAAACTACGTTTTCTTGACTGATAACCTCGCAAGTAAAGTTTTGATGGATGAAAACTGAAATCAAGGTAAAGACGATTTCAGTGGCGTACAGAAGTCGTACAGTAAGCACGCGTGAGTTTGTTATATTAATGCGTGTATAAGTGCTCTTGACACACTGATCGCACATTGTATTTATGCACAAGCACAGACATTTCCATACATTCAGGTTGTTTTCACACACATATGTGTGATTTGATCTGTCATGTGTATGTTGCAGTGTTTAGTTATACTGAATGGATCCGTGTACTGTAGTAGATATATGCAGTCAGCAGGCCGTTAGTTTAGGGTTTTTTTGGGATCTCCATGTGGTCCTATTCAGTATCGCAACTTGACTTCTCTAAAATGTAAAAAAGCTCTTTGCTGTTGCACTGTGCACATACTATAAAATTCGGATTTTTTTTTCTTTCATATGTGCTTATATAGGCTCCTTATATCATTTGGTTCTTTGGTGTCCTTTTGGAGTTTCTAAGTGTCCTTTTTTTGGAAAGACATCTAAATTTATCTTGAAAAAAGCTTGCAGAAAATACAGATTTTTGAGAATCACCCTTCAATCTTTTGGTTTACTTTCCTGGATATAGCAAAGGATGACAAAGTAAACATTTGAAACAAGGTAAATGGTCTATGCTTAATTTCATGAATTGTGCAATAAATCGCGATTAATCACAGAAAAGGGGTGTGATTAATAGGGCTGGGTATCGAGTTTGATACTTTTTAGGCACCGACCGAATTGCCTCGATACCATCGAGTATCGAAAAACGTCTCGTCGTTCGGTACCAAATTTCGATACCTAAGGGGTTAATCTCATCAACGTCAGTGAGCCAATATGTTTGCAGCACTAGTATTCGACTAGAAGCGGCGCGGCGCGGCGCGGCGCAGATCGATCAGTGTTTTGACATCCGCGAGAGCGATTCGAAAGCGTACAGAGTAGTCTATAGCTCTCGTGGTACTGTAATACACCGATCGGTCTGCACAGTCGGTCTGTCTGTGTCAAGTCGAACACACCTACTAGTTTACACCGGTTACACGCTGAGATGTGGCTCGCATGTGTCTGTCTGAGCTATGCGTTTTAAAACGAACATGCACTAGTGTAAATATAGCCTATAACAGATGTGTAAACTGAAGACTATTTGAGCTTTATTAAAAATGATTTGCACTGATTTATTGTGTTGGTTACATTTTGTTCCTTTGTGCGTTGGCTCAGGAGATGAGTCTCTGAGTGTATAAACCTCAACAAGCTGAAAAATAAAACCAATTTTTTTTTTTTTTAGATAATGTGATTTTGTTCAAATTGATTTCATAAAATCGGTATAGGAAAAAATATCCTTCAGGAACCGGTATCAAAGTCAAGGTATCGGTATCGATATCGAAAATTTTTGAACGATACCCAGTCCTAGTGATTAATTAGATAAAAAATTGTAATTGATTGACAGCCCTATATATATATACAGTGGGTACGGAAAGTATTCAGACCCCC
>NW_015505682.1:882163-888595 GCF_001515645.1 Sinocyclocheilus grahami
GGCCAGATGAGACGCAAACTACGTTTTCTTGACTGATAACCTCGCTAGTAAAGTTTTGATGGATGAAAACTGAAATCAAGGTAAAGACGATTTCAGTGGCGTACAGAAGTCGTACAGTAAGCACGAGTGAGTTTGTTATATTAATGCGTGTATAAGTGCTCTTGACACACTGATCGCACATTTTATTTATGCACAAGCACAGACATTTCCATACATTCAGGTTGTTTCCACACACATTCACGAAAATGTATTCGATCAAAAGGGTGCTTCTACTAAATACTGAGCAAAGGGTCTGAATATTTAGGACCATGTGATATTTCAGTTTTTCTTTTTTAATAAATCTGCAAAAATGTCAACAATTCTGTGTTTTTCTGTCAATATGGGGTGCTGTGTGTACATTAATGAGGAAAAAAAATAACTTAAATGATTTTAGCAAATGGCTGCAATATAACAAAGAGTGAAAAATTTAAGGGGGTCTGAATACTTTCCGTACCCACTGTATACCAATGTATATATACTGTATATATATATATATACACATTTATAACTGATCCAATAAAACTGATCCAATAAAATACAGGACAATATATTGCCAGCGAACTAACACATTTAGATGTTAAGAACATTGTTGAATATGGATAATACATTTGCATTTTATATAATTTAAAAACTTAAATGACACACTGATGCATTTTTACAATTATATCCAATAAATATTAGGTAAAATAATATATTTTTAATTACATTGAACTGGAATTGAAACTTTTCAGTAATTCATGAAATATATGTCGCTTTATCTAAATAATCTCCATCTGAATATCCTTACTGGGAAACATAATTACATTGCATCACCCTTTGAAGGACATTGAACTGAGAAACCAAAATTCCCTTGATCTTTTGACATAAGAGGTCACTGTACTATAAAAACATCCTGTAAATTTCAGAACTTCAAACTTTCTCATTAGTCTAAAAACAGCTTATATTGAAGGTAGTCTGCCAAAATGACAGCTTGTGGAATGTACAACTCTATGATGTATTAGTGTGGATAAGCACCGCCTCCGCAGAAGACGATCAATGCAACACTGCTTGTTTAGCCCCACCCACCGATTTGCGCATGTAGTGTAAATAACAAGAGAGGCAAACACAGGTCTCACAGATATCAAACAATAAAGATGGCTCTAAATACAACAAGATGCTGTACAGTGCTAAGTTGTGGGAAAATAGTCTTCGCATTAACTATATTTTTAAAGAAGTTTCAGACCACATCAGTAAGAACTCGTTCCTTTGTTCACTTCATTTTACTGCAAATTCTTTTACAAATGAGGAACAATTCGACGTGGGATTTTAAAGGTGGGGTAAGCAATTTTTCAAAAACGCTTTAGAAAACTGATTCGGGCTGAATAGCAAAACAAACTTGTAGCCAATCAGCAGTAAGGGGCGTGTCTACTCATGATGTGGAGGAGAGAGCGTTCAGTGCACGGGACGGACATTAGCCGAGCCGAGCAACAGAAAGCTAGAGATGGGGATAAAAAAACAAAAGAGGAAAACGTCTGCAGAACAAAAGAAGGCTTAAGGCAATAAGGCAAGAAGTAGGACCCGTGTAAATATCGGATCAGCTTTCCAGCACTGGAGAGAACTCAAGGAGCGGAAGGCCTGCGATCGGACGCTGAGGTTGCTTTGTTTCTTCTCGATAGGTAACACCGTGTGTCTGCGCCGCAACAGCTAAAGTCTGTCTAGTACACTGGATTATTGGTAATCACTACCATGGTACACTGGACATTATTTATATGAGAAATATTACCTAACGCAACCATTGAAAATCATTTGAAATTTGTGTCAATACGTCATAAATAGAACGCAGCAGCAGTTTTCTGTCGGGGATTTGTCATGTCGTGCCGCGCCGCATCCAGTGTAGACCGTAGATATGTGTATATATATCTATAGTGTAGACAGCATCAATGAGTTCTATAGTATTGTCACGCCGCGCCACTCGCGTCCGGTGTAGACATGGTGTAACATTGGTTTTGCTTTGTTTCACAGAACTAATCGTTGCCTGGGTTGTGTATGTATGTGTGGGGCGGAGCTATCAAAATAGGGGCGAGACCCTTTTGGGGTAGGGGCGTGTTTGTTTTGGTGATTTCAAATGTCAACATTGGCTACCAGAAATCGCCCCAATACCCCACCTTTAAGAAAGATTGAAACTAAAAGACGGTGCCGTGCCAACTGTATTGAATCCGACAGTGATGTCGCACCACAAAAGTGTGAGTAACTGTATTAATTACATGTTCACTATTGCTTTGTCTGTTATTACAGTTTGTTTGACATGTACTGAGTATTTATGCATTTTTGACCTAAATCACAGCAGCGTCCATTTATGAGGAATGTACAGTAGGCTGTTAAACATACACACCCGTTAACCAATCATAGGGGTGTACTTTTGAGTTTAAAATCTGCCATGCCTATACAAACATGTGTTCAGATGAGGGAGGTTAAAAACAGGACAGAAAATAGCCTATTACTTCTATATTATGAAGTTTTTGTAAAAATCTTGATAACATTATAAGGGGACCTCAGAGAATAGTACAAAATAATAATTTAAAAAAGGTAGGTCATGACCCTTATAAAGTTATGATGTAATAAAAGTAGTGAGAGATCTTTCCTTCTGTATTTTATCATACATCTGAGTGAAAACACTTGGTTTGTTCATTGCTCAGAGTTTAATGGTTTTCTTTAGCTGCAGTGTGATGATGCAAGTGCTATCTCGTCGTCTACATTTCCATTCTGTTGCAAAGACAAACATAATCAGGTTATTCCTCTCCCCCTAAGAATGCAACTTTGGGTAACACTTTATAATAACGTTCAGTTGTAAGGCATTTATAAGTGATTAGTTAATGATGAACTAATCATTTACAAAACATAACTATGTGTTCATAAATGATTAATAAGTCATTTGTTCATATTTTTATCAATGTTTTGTAGATTGAATTATAATGCATTTACAAGTGATTAGATGATGATTAACTAATAATTTACAAAACATGACTATACGTTCACAAATGATTAAGTAATATGCTAACGATTTACCAATCTGTCATAAGTTATCTTAAAAAATAGCATTTCATGAAATAATCAAACATATCCTTAGTAAATGGTTAATAAGTTAGAATGAGCTTTATTGCCAGGTATGTTTACACATACGAGGAATTTGTTTTCGTGACAGAAGCTTCCACAGTGTAACAGAATGACAGTGACAGAACAAAAAACACAGATAAAAAAATATATAAAAAATAGAACAAGGAAATAAGGAATAAAAATATATAAATCGACAATTGTATGTGCAGGTATATTACAATAGACAGTTTTGTATGTACAGGTACTGTATATTATGTGCAAATTTTAGGTGTAGACTGAGTATGAGTGTTAGATAAATAAGTGTATGAGTGTATAAATAGTGTGTGTTCCACAGTTATTGTTAAGTGTTCATGAGATGGATTGCCTGAGGGAAGTAACTGTTCCTGTGTCTGGCCGTTCTGGTGCTCAGTGCTCTGTAGCATCGACCAGATGGCAACAGTTCAAAGAGGGAGTGTACTGGATGTGAGGGGTCCAGAGTGATTATGCCAGCCCTTTTGCTCACTCTGGATAACTACAGTTCTTGGAGAGAAGGGATGGTTCTACCAATGATTCGCTCAGCAGTCCGGACTACCCTCTGTAGTCTTCTGAGGTCAGATTTGGTAGCTGAGCTGAACCAGACAGTTATTGAAGTGCAGAGGATGGATTCAATATTGGCGGAGTAGAACTGTTTCAGCAGCTCCTGTGGCAGGTTGAAATTCCTCAGCTGGCGAAGGAAGTACAACCTCTGCTGGGCCTTTTTCACAATGGAGTCAATGTGAGTGTCCCACTTCAGGTCCTGAGAGATTGTGATGCCCAGGAACCTGAATGACTCCACTGCAGTCACAGTGCTGTCCATGATGGTGAGTGGGGGGAGTGCAGAGGGGTTTCTCCTGAAGTCCACGGTCATCTCCACAGTTTTGAGCGTGTTGAGCTCCAAGTTGTTGAGACTGCACCAGACAGCCAGCTGCTCGACCTCCTGTCTGTAAGCAGACTCGTCACCGTCCTGAATGAGGCCGATGAGTGTGGTGTCGTCTGCAAACTTCAGGAGCTTGACAGAGGGGTCTTTAGATGTGCAGTCGTGGGTTTACAGGGAGAAGAGCATTGGAGAGATAACACAACCCTGAGGAGCTCCAGTGCTGATCGTACGGGTGCTGGATGTGTATTTTCCCAGCCTCACTAGCAGCTGCCTGCCTGACAGACGGAGGTGGGCACGGAGAGCTGAGTTAGTTTGGGCAGGAGGAGGTTTGGGATGATGGTGTTAAAGGCCGAGCTGAAGTCCACGAACAGGATCCTCACATAAGTCCCTGGTCTGTCTAGATGTTGCAGAACATAATGCAGTCCCATGTTTACTGCATCGTCCACAGACCTGTTTGCTCTGTAGGCAAACTGAAGAGGATCCAGCAAGGGTCCAGTGATGTCCTTCAGGTGGGCCAGCACCAGTCTTTCAAAAGACTTCATGACCACAGACGTTAGAGCCACAGGTCTGTAGTCATTAAGTCCAGTAATTTTGGGTTTCTTTGGGACGGGGATGATGGTGGAGCGTTTGAAGCATGAAGGGACTTCGCACAGCTCCAGTGATCTGTTGAAGATCTGTGTGAAGATGGGGGCCAGCTGGTCAGCACAGGATTTCAGACAGGCTGGTGTAACACAGTCTGGGCCTGGTGCTTTTCTCCTTTTCTGCTTCCGGAAGACCTGGCGCACCTCTTCTTCGCTGATCTGAATTGCAGGTGTGGGGGAGAGGGGGGTTGCTGGAGGTGTGAATGGTTGTGTGGAGAGGTGTTCAGGGCGGGTGTGGGGTGTCTTTTCAAACCTGCAGTAGAACTCGTTCAGATCGTCTGCCAGGTGTTGATTCTCCACAGTGCTGGGGGATGGTGTCTTGTAATTGGTGATTTCTTTTAGACTTTTCCACACTGATGCCGAGTCACTGGAAGAGAATTTAATCCTTATTTTTTCTGAATAATTCCTCTTTGCCACTCTGATCTCCTTTTCCAGTGTGTATTTAGCCTGTTTATACAAGACATTATCCCCCTTCCTGTGAGCATCTTCTTTGGCCTGACGGAGCTGTCTGAGTTTTGCAGTGAACCATGGTTTGTCATTGTTGTAAGTTAAGTGAGTCCTGGTAGGAATGCACATGTCTTCACAGAAACTGATATAAGATGTTACAGTCTCTGTGAGCTCGTCCAGATCGGTGGCAGCAGATTCAAAAACGCTCCAATCAGTGAGGTCAAAACAAGCTTGTAAATCCTGCTCTGCTTCATTAGTCCATCTTTTTACAGTCCTTAATACAGGTTTAGCTGATTTCAGTTTCTGCCTGTAGGTCGGTATAAGATGAACCAAGCAGTGATCAGAGAGCCCCAAAGCTGCTCGTGGGACAGAGTGATATGCATTCTTTATTGTGGTGTAACAGTGATCCAATATATTACTGTCTCTGGTGGGACATGTGATGTGCTGTCTGTATTTTGGCAGTTCACGGGAGAGATTGGCTTTATTAAAGTCCCCGAGAATGATTAAAACAGAGTCCGGGTGTTGTTCTGTGTCTGTGATCAGATCAGCGAGCTTCTGTAAAGCGGAGCTCACGTGCACTTGCGGAGGGATGTACCCACTGACAAGAATGAACGAGCAAAACTCCCGATAAAACTTCTTTATCCCTAAACCAATCAGTTCAACTGTTGCTGAATGTCTGAATATGTTATTATAGTTCCATGTAGTTGATTTGCAGTCATGAAGAGTATCATTACAGGACAGACGGACATTTTCACCAGAACTGATGAACACATGAGCATCATCCTCTCCACTGGAACCTGAAACACAAGAACATTTGAGTGGTAATTATGTTATATATAAATAAATGAAAGCATAAAACATACCAGCATAAAAAGCAGAAGATTGAGATCATACAGTATTTTTCACCAGTTATTACAAACACACACTCCAGAATAAACTACTGTTCTTCATCAGAGAGCCGTTCGAATCACAAACACACTCTCAATATGAAGATAATTCAGCATCAGATGTTAGAGTGAAACTGTCTAGTTTTAGTGTGTTCAGGAATAATCCAGTATGTTGTGAATGAAACACAAGAATAAACTGATGGTGTTCAAATGAACTCTTTCTCAGACTAATTCAAACTGATTGCAGGGATATAACTAAAGACAGGCCAAACTAACAAAAACATAAAAACAACTGCGGAGCAAGCCACGGAGGCAGCCATCACCGTCGGCACCATCGTTATATATTATTATATTATTAATCACTTATAAATCATTGAAAAGTCAACATTGTACTATTATCTCACAGCGTTAAAAATACTCTCCCCTCACC
>NW_015505682.1:888731-891280 GCF_001515645.1 Sinocyclocheilus grahami
GTAAAACATTTACAACTGATGAGTAGTTTACACTTTAGATTAGGGGATGTAGAAAGCTTTGTAAATGATTTATTCATGCGTTTACACAACATGGTTTGAATACTTTGTAGTGTGTACTAAAATGTAAGGGCTGACTGGTGAGGGTGTAGACAGATGTCTTTTCTGATACATGGATTATTTATAAAGCTGTGCGATAATAGTACAATGTTGACATTTCAATGATTTATAAGTGAATAATAATATATTAACTAGTAACTTAACTAGTAACTATACTGAAAACAACGATTCATTGAATTTACTGATTTCTTTTTTTAAGATAAGTGGTTTCAATCAATTTATTTTAGCTACATTTAAATAAACAAATTTAGTTGACTAACTTTAAAATATATATATATATTTAAATGTAGCTAAATAGCTACATATTTTATAAATAGCTATATATTTTTTGCAACCACTTACCTTAAAAAAATGTAGTATCATTTTTTTCAGTGTATTAACCTAAGGATCTGTTTGATTATTTCATGATGCTATTTTTTAAGATAACTTACGAGATTTGTAAATCGTTCGCATATTACTTAATAATCATTTGTGAATGTATAGTCATGTTTTGTAAATGATTAGTTAATCATCATCTAATCACTTGTAAATTATTTATAACTTAATCTACAAAACATAGATAAAAATATTAACATATCACTTATCATTTATAAATGCATAGTCATGTTTGGTAAATGATTAGTTCATTAACTAATCACTTGTAAATGACTTAAATTACATTTTAAAATTTATTAATGACTTAAAATGAATTAACAAAACACACAAATTGTTAGCATATCACTTATTAATTGTTTATTAATATTTTGTAAATGATTAGTTTATCATTAACTAATCAATTATAAATGACATACAAATGAACGTTATTATAAAGTGTTACCAAACTTTGTAGTAATTCAACAGTCTCATCATGTTCAGCCAAAGTCCCAGCCCATAAACCTTTAATCAAGCCATAATAAGCATATTAAAATGGAGTCAGACCTGAGATTATCCTTACCACTCTGTATCACACTGCTGCATTGTTTTAATTTTCCACAGGGAAGGTGCTACTTGCAAAGTTCAATTATTTTCTACTTTAACAGTTTCCCTACAAGAAGGTGGTGACTGTGTTGCAACATTTGCATTTATTGTCCAATTTCCTCTCATTAGTTCAAGAAAAGGGGTTAAGCTTAAACTAAGTAGTTTAGAGATTATGTTATTTCAGGGAGATCAGAGATCTTATAACAGGTGCAGAAATACAAAGATTGTTAATGGTAATGCGAACTGTATAGCTTTACGTGCTCATAAAGTTGACAGGCATATTGCATGGCACCTGGGCATAGAGATGAAATGCCTCTTGCTCCTTTACTTTAGAAGCCCTGGAGAATCATTAAATCACAGGGGTGATTCAGCAGCCTGTGTAAGTATAGCATCGCATTGCTATTTCACCAGGCAATCATTTGACTCCATTGGAAAACAAGAAGTAAAACATCTTGTGCTTGCAATAAGAATGAAGGCAAAATGTCAACATGCTTTTTCTGAGGACCAGAACAGGACCGGTACAAGAAAAGAAGCAATCTGCATAATTATCTATCGCAAGAAAAGGAACAGAGGGATAATAATGTAGGTTTTACTCTTCCCTTCCATTCATGTTTCCATCCAAGTTGGGAATTTAATTTACATGAACATTTGGAACATTGCTAAGACAACTAGCTAATAAAGCAGTGCTTTATGAAATGCAGTGAAAATCGTCAATTGCATGAGAAATGTCAGAAAGGAAAACAGAAGCTGTACCCACTGTGGTCTTTTATGTACGGAGCCAATGGCATGCAGGAAAAAAATAGTAGGCTAAATCATGCGCACGATTTACTATTTTGTTCCCTCGATTTATCAATTGTGCACATGATTTACTAATTCGTTCCCTGGATTTGCTAATGC
Organism: Sinocyclocheilus grahami; assembly: GCF_001515645.1. Classification (NCBI taxonomy): domain Eukaryota; kingdom Metazoa; phylum Chordata; class Actinopteri; order Cypriniformes; family Cyprinidae; genus Sinocyclocheilus; species Sinocyclocheilus grahami. The sequence goes on from NW_015505682.1 coordinate 890,703, forward strand.
GTGCACACGATTTAGCAAATCGAGGGAACGAAATAGAAATCGTGTGCACGTTTTAGTACATCGAGGGAACGAATTAGTAAATCGTGCGCACAATTTAATTTTTTTTGCATGTCATGTGCGGGGCTCCGTATTTGTGAAAGACGTCTTATTATGCTTTTTTTTACATCTTCAGCTTTTTAATGCATAATTTTGCTGTTTGAACACTATATGAAAAAGATTTGCAAAGTTACAAGCACAAAGTCCACTCCATAGGGAGTCGTCGCCATAAAGTCACCTCCTCCGCCATGCCCTTGTTGTTCGTTGCCATACCCTAGCCTAGGGGATTGACCTCTTTTGAATTATTGATTGACATTTTGGAATTATTTTTTTTAGGGCTGCCCCCGACTAAAGATATTTCTGGTCGACTTGTAGTCGTTAATTTTAAGCATTAGTGGACTAATCGCACATTTATTAATAAAAAAGTTTAATCATTATAATGAGAAAAAAAATTTGGTCGACCAAGACTCTTCTGGTCGACTAACGGTTAGTCAACTATTAGAGGGCAGCCCTACTTTTTTTGTTATGATATCTGAACATTT
>NW_015505682.1:892166-893292 GCF_001515645.1 Sinocyclocheilus grahami
AGGCAAGCCTGCAACCTTTAGCCAAAAACGAGCAATGCCTAATGCAGCTTTGGTGGTATGCAGGGAAGAAGACCAGAGGCTTTTTTTGTCAATGGAGGAGAGGCATCACTACAATGAATAAAATGCTTTTGGGAGAAAATAGCTCATCATTTAATGAATCAACAACCTGTTCACTAATCTTCAACATTTTACACTAAACAGTGGACCTAATTTATTTGGGAACTAGGCCTATATAGAGAGGTACCTTTATTAAAATGTTTATTTTTTAACAGAAGGCAGGAGGGCTGCCCCCTAATAGTCACAGAAAAAAAATTAAAAAGGCCACAGGCGAATTAAGTCACGCAGTCCGTGACGGACAGATCGTTAACAGCTGGTCTTTGTGGTAAGTACATCGGGCAGGACATCCAAACGCTCGCCTATCATTCTTTGACCTTAAATATGACTTATCATCTGAAATATGTATTAGCAACGTCACATGGCCACTCAATCTAATGTTAACCTAGAAAATGTGCGCTATTGACGTGTCTGTGTGGAGTGTAGAAGCTTGAATAGCGCTCACTGCAGGACAGATGGATGCGCCTGTGAGCTCACTTGCTCTTAAAGGGGTCATATAATGCAATTAAAATTTTTCCTTTCTCTTTGGAGTGTTACAAGCTCTTGGTGCATAAAAAAGATCTGTAAAGTTGCAAAGACTAAAGTCTCAAATCCAAAGAGATATTCTTTATAAAAGTTAAGAGTCAACCACGCCTACCTAAAACGGCTCATTCTAACAACGCCCCCACATGTCTACGTCACGATGTGGGAAGATTTGCATAACGCCGCCCAAACGTTCACGCAAAGAAAGAAAGCGTAACTTTGTAACGCTTTGTCATGCCTAGAGCTGATCCGTGCTGGTCGCTGAGGAAATACATCAACTTCACGCTGTGGATCACCGGATCGGCTTTCACCGTGGAAGAAGTGGAGTCCAACCCGGGGTCGTCACATGTGGTTGCCGCAAGCCTGCTGGCCGCTCATTCGTCGAATCTGCCGGCCGCACCATTCTCAAGCCCATCTGCCTCCGCTCACTCTAGCCGCTGGCCTTCGCTCACTCTAGCCCGCCGTGTGTGACGCTGTGTGTTTCGTTGTG
>NW_015505682.1:897506-905066 GCF_001515645.1 Sinocyclocheilus grahami
TTAATAATAAAAAGGTATTTTAGTGACTAGTATCAGTGTTACATATGCTCAATCATGCTGTTTTTTTATTCATGAACAGAATAAAATCTAATCTTAAAATGGAGTGATCAGAAATTCATGCTCATTTATACTGTGTAACGTAAACTATAACTGACTGTCATAGAACTGTGAACGTCGGCCACTGATGTCACAGCCATTATCTGATTCACTGAGGTGCCTCATGTGATCCAAGCTGGCATTACACTCTTTCCAATGGTAAGTAAAATAGACACTCTCATCTCCCAGTAATAAGACAATCTCTGTTTCTAGTAATCCTAAAGTCTTTGATTAGCTGGTGCAGGTGAATTTAATTAGGGTTGGAGTTAACCTCTGGAGGACATTGGCTCTCCAGGAGCAGGGTTGGGGACCCCTGTTATATCGCAAGTCTCAGACAAGATCAAGTTCTTCTGAATTTGACCAAATTCCACCAGGAAGGTTTTCTCTAATAATCTCTAATACCGCATCAGCATACAATCCGCAAAGACCTACTGCTGATTCATCTTAAAGCATCTGAGGTGATTTAGCAGAGCATGTTGTGGCAGCTCATAAGTATCCTTGGCAATAGCTCTTTGCAGTTCAAACCCTATGAGAAGAAGTGAGGAGTGCAGTGTTGAACTTTCTATCTCAACTTGTTGAATGGATAGCTGTCGTCTTTGATGTTGATATTGATTTTTCAAGCCAGCAGTCTTTAACGAGTGTCAATTTCAAAGGATGTTGCAGTTTAGCTATGCAAAGACAGCACTTAATCCCACTGTAGATTAAGGAGGGTTTCACATTGCATTCCAATACAGCAAAACACAGCAGCCTGCGTGATTGGAATATCGAGCAGCAAATGATATTGAATGAAAATGCAAAGCTGCTCTCTGAGCTCACTGCGAACATGTCGGCTCTCCTCGAAGAGGAGATTGATCTTTTATAACAACTCACCCATAAGTAAGCGATGATCTGGTTTCCCAGGTTTAAGAGGAAAACCATATTTCCTTTTTTCCAAACCAAAGAAGCAATTCAATCTAGCTCAGCAAATGCAGAAAGTCCAAAGGTTTTTCCATCTACATATGTGACCCTGGAGCACAAACCCAGTCTTAAGTCGCTGGGGTATATTTGTAGCAATAGCCAAAAATACATTGTATGGGTCAAAATTATAGATTTTTCTTTTATGTCAAAAATCATTAGGATATTAAGTAAAGATCATGTTCCATGAATTACTGTAAATATATTTAAAAAAAAATTTGATTAGTAAATATGCATGGCTAAGAATTTCATTTGGACAACTTTAAAGGCTATTTTCTCAATATTTTGATTTTTTTTGCACCCTCAGATTCGAGATTTTCAAATAGTTGTATCTCGGCCAAATATTGTCCTATCCTAACAAACCATACATCAATGGAAAGCTGATTTATTCAGATTGTATAAATCTCAATTTTAAAAAATGTACCCTTATGACTGGTTTTTTGGTCCAGGGTCACATATGACAAAGAAAATGTTTTAGTATTGCAGGGATAGGCTTATATTAGGGCTAATCCTTGTAAATAATGAATAGGATGATGAAGCTCTTAGAAAGCATCTAGCTGACAGACATTTGAGGTCATTATCCTGCCATCAGCCTGTCAATATTCAGGTGAAGTGACCATGACACTGTATCAGGAAATCAATTAAGATGAACATCTCACATTCTGCCTCTAGTTAGACCACCAACCTGTTTACTGTAGAAATGCATTCTCCCGCAATGCTTTAACACGGCTATCTTTGAGGCCATCAGTATGCTATTGTGTTTCTTTTAGCAGATTCAAAATGTTCAAAATCTTTATATAAAAATGGACCTTTGCAACTTCAGGGATCTTATCTATGCACAATCAGCTTGTAACACTCCAAAGAGAAAGGAAAACTTGAAATCGCATCATATGACCCCTTTAAGCCATTTAATTGGTAAGCTGGATGCAGTTGTTAAAACTTCCTAGCAGCATCAACTACTTAACATGTGACGGGAAATAAAGATGTTCAGCTGGGGTGGCATACAAACTCAAACAGCAATTTACAAAGAATAGTGCCAAGTACAACAAAAAGAACCACTTAAATACCAACAGATACTCTTCACACTCCAAAGAATAGCTGAGAAAATGAGCAGTTCCAGTGAATCAGAGGCCTACACGCTTTGTCAAAACATTTAGCAAGATTTTGGAGCATGTCTCATTTGAATACAAGACAGCCAAGCTTTAAAATCAAAAGCAAGTTCATTACCAGAATCTAAGCTTTGACTTTATAAACTGAGTGATGTAGGCATTTGCTCCACTGCACAACTGAAAATCTCAGCTGGCTCTCGATTAGGATAGTAAGGTTTGCTGTCATAGAGGGAGATATGAGTAGGAATCTATAAACTAGAAGGATAAACAAGGTAAAGGCTTGAGCCCATCTGCTGGGGAGCAATGAACTTGATTGCTTTTTCCTCCTGAGTGGCCAAGGGCACTGAGTCTGTCCTCACAGTCAGTGTGTAATCCTCCATTTTTTCATACTTACAAACATCTCCTCAGTGCCTCTCTTCTGACGGATGTTTTGAGCCAAAACTTCTGGGTGGAACGCTTGTCTGAGCGAATCAACTTGTAAATGACATTGTTCAAAGTAGACAGTCAGTCAGAGCGAGTACTACGAGCTAAGCTGCATTCATGCAGATGTACACTCAAGTGTGTTGCTGTCAGGAGTGATGACTGAGAATGGCAGGATGATGGAGGGAAATGAGATAAACCATAATGAGAGGAATGAAGCATTAGTGTTATGGCAGCAGCGGGACATCTCACAGTGCAACTGGGAGAGCAGAGGTGACAGAAACCATTCACCCTGTTTTTACTTTAAGGCAAAATTTCCATAGCTAGCTTCTTGTTGTTGAATTGGTGAACTGAAGTGCTTTCAAGACACATGCATGGTACTATGGCTAGGGGTGACATGCAATTTTTTTAGGGGACACCAGTAAAGAAATTATATTATTATTATATATGTATATTAATGTAGATGTTGTTTTATGTTCAGTGTCTATACAGACATATGAAAATGTGTGCTGACTTTATACACAAATACCTACGAAAGCCTTTAGGCTTGAAAGCCAGAATTTCAGATGGTTTCATCATGTCTCAGTGATTTTAGTGATTAAAATAACAATGTTATTTGTATATAACATTCTATAAAAAAATATATATTTTATAACAAATGGCAAGAAGATTTCACCAATTTTTGAGCCATTTCCAGTTATACAGACCAAAACTGTCCAGCCTACTAAGTTGCTGTCATTAGCAGTAAAGCCACATGGGATAAAGTGATTTCATGGAGAGTGAAGCACAGTCTCTGAGAGATCTCAGTGCTCCCCTGCGGGAGAAGCACAGATACCACTTGCAGTTATTTTGCTGCTCTGCTGACTCACTTGTGTTGATCAATAGCTAATTCGCTTACATAATTAAGAGCCACAGCAATCAGAACCTTCCAGAGAATGTGATAATTAATCAATGTGGTTCAGTGTTTCCCGTCTGGTGCTCTGTCATTTTCTCCCATCCATCCCGCATACAGAGCTGCAGACCAGCATCAGAAATTCAGTCTCTCTGGGAATCTTTGTTCTCTCATCACAGTAGCTGTCATCTACACACTTCTGAAATGCTCATGAATTGTACTAATCGGAATTATCATCCCCACATTTAATAATGGGTAATGAAAATTAGTTGTTGTTGTTGTTTTTTTTTTAGATAAATTTTTTGGCATTTTCACCTTTATTATGATAGGACAGATCAGAGGTGACAGGAAGCAGATAGACTTTGGAACGGCCGGCGGGCTTGTGGGAGCCGCAGCCGGCGGGCTTGACATCGGAGCGGCCGGCGAACTGGACAACGGTGCGGCAAAGCGTGCGGCGGTTTCCATGCTGCTGGGGAAAAACAGGAAAACATTTTAAAAAAACGGAAAACAAAACCGGGAGAAGGAGCGCCGCTTACTACTGTCAGGGTCCAGAATTCTGTCACAGTTGCCTTCTGGGACAAGACGAAGAATGAGGAAACGAGGATAAAAAGCACAACATCGATGTATAATTCCGGACAAGGTAAACTTAGAAACACAGGGCTTATAAACACATGAAACGCAATCAGGGTGAGGAGCAAACAAGTGAAGAGTAATCAAGGCAGATTAATAGAACACAGCAGAGACAAATAAACATAATCAGGACAGGAACTGGAACTGGAAGGAAACCAAATAAGGGCATACAGAAACAGGAGGCAGGAACAGAGGGAAAACAAAACAAAAATAGACCATAAACGTGACATCTTAAGCATTCATTTTGTTCCAAGAATAGGAAAGATCTAACATTAAAGATCAAAATAAGTGCTGCAGATGCGAAAATGCGAGATTGGTTTGCTGCTGAGGTAAATAGATGCTCTCGAACTTTCTCATATCTTTGCAATGGCTGTAGAAATGCACATTAATTCTTGATTTGGGTATGGCACAGATGTTACAGGTAATACTATAATCAAAAAGTCATGGCAACAAATGACTTCCTAAGTCAGTTTAAGTTGAAACGACTTTCACAATCAATTCGATTCAACTTATTTCATGTTTTACTGTTGCTTATTGTCATTGTAGGCTTAGGCTTCCTTTTTCTATTAATTTTAATGAATACACAAATTAATAAAATGATTTTTTTTTTTTACAAAATTTAGATTTTTTTTTTTTAACACTGCATCCCCAGCCCCCCACATTTTTTCTTGGGCTACATATCAGGAGGTGTACGCTTAGCTACGCTATACGCTCAGCACCCCTACTTCCCGCTGTAATGCACTCTTCTCATCTGAAAACCTCCTGTCCCACATTTTATACTTGGCATCCTTCCCCGTACTATCCAGCACAACAAACCAATTTGTACTGAGCTGATGAGGTCACCTGATGGCTCTTACTAAGTGAACAGTGACATTACCTAGCACTTTGACAGTAGTGACACTATTCATGTGTGTTGTAGCAGTCTTCTATCATGTTCTTGGTGTTGTTCTTGGCTCTGGAGGCCAAATATATGTATTCTTGTAAAAGAAGATGGTGGTTAGAAACCAAGACCAGATACCAATCTGCAGGGGGCCCTTCTGTGCATGGCACCCTCATATAGCCTGTCAGCTATAAACCCTAAAGAGATTTTTGGCTGCCCACTCTAAAGTGCAGTATGTTACAGTTTGAGATCCAAACTCAGTTCTCCACCCAAAACGAGTGCCTCGCAATTAAGAAACCATAGGAACTGATGTGGAAATGAATGGTGGATAAGTGGAAGCCAGAGTGGGACAGAAGCAGCAGATGGTCCAATCTTTCTCATTTCATGTGGTGGAATTTATTTCCCAGGTAATTGGGAGTGAAACGAGGCAATGACAGTTAGCAGGTCCACATTTGTCATTCAGGTATGCACAGAACTCATTTGTACTGATTGGTCAGTATATTAATTATTACTTAAGTCGTAGTGCAGTTATTATACTAGAGAAGGAAAAAACATTTTAAAAAAGAACATAATATATTATTTTCTTTCCATTTTAATTGCTAATTTCTCTGTAACTATAACCACACTATAAATAAAACATACACAACACATTTATATTTACAAAACATAAATAACATTTATATACACACACGTACACGTATTATGTAAAATGTTATACTTGCTTGTTCATTAATCAATGACCTGACTGGATACTAGTTTGTCTAATTGAATTAATTTGCTATTTACTATCCCAGGTTGTAATCATAGTCTATAGTCTTTGGAGAAATAAACACTGTGGGAACAGCAATAAAGCGACTGTGGATGAGCAATTCCAGCAGTGATATATAACATGTCATGCATTCTGTTGCAGCCGACAAACAGTAGACAGTAAGTGTGATGACGTGACAAATTCTAATTATCGTCTGGGCTGCTGCAGAATGACAAATGCGAGCTTGCATATAGGTGTTGTCAGCTGAATGCTGGCGAGTATGATATGCTTCATTTTTATGTAGACTGCATGTCCATGTAGAATTCTTTGGTTTTTAAGCAAGTAAATAAATAAAATTAAATAAATCAAAATTAAAATTAGAAACTATATAGCTGTATTTAAGAAACCTCTACTTGTACCTCTACATGTTTCCTTATATAATCATATTGCAACAAAGAGTACATGTCTCATAGGAGGAACTATGTTTTTGGTGATACTGAGCAATGTTTAATATAGTTGCTTTTTGTTTATGTTTACACTGAATTTCATTATTACATTTTAGTAGAAACAATCAGTGGCGGGAGGAAATGCAGTAGCCCTTGATCCCAATTTTAGTTTCATTAAACACAAGCAAAACCTTCACAGTCAACAAATACCTTGAACATATTCATGGTTTGAACCGTGAGGGGATCTGGCACCTCCTCTGCACTGATGACAGCAATAGAGAATCTAATTACTTAGAATCTGTCAGTTTCCAGTAGTTTCCATTTGTCATAATCTCACCACTAGCTGTAAGGGACTCAGAGAGGTTAACAGCAGGCTATTGGAATCTAGAGGGTGGCTTATCAATGATGGCCAGGTCAGATTTTAGCTTATTACAGGATTAGGACTCATACCACTTTTAATTAATTAGAAAACATGATAACAGTTAATAATATTTAGCTAACATTAGTTAATGCATTAGATATAATGAACTAACAATAAACAACAATTTGTTGCATTTACTATAGTATATACTATTTTTCATTATGACTTTTTTAACTTAAAATGTTAAAACTATATAAATAGTATATAAGCCTCACTAAGGCTGCACTTTTTTTGATTTTGTGAAGTATTATTACAGTTAAAAATAACCATTTTCTATTTTAATATATTTTCAAATGTAATTAATTCCTGTGATGGCACAGTTGAATTTTCAGCAGTCATTACTCCAGTCTTCAGTGTCACATGATCATTCAGAAATTATTCTAATATGTTGATTTGTTACACAATAAACATGTATTATTATTTATTATTACAGTTGAAAACAGTTATGCTGCTTTAAGACTTTTAGAATTCTAGTGTGTAGGCATGTCAGTGTGAAAAAAGCTCTTATTTTATACAAATATCTTTACAAATATAACACAACCAATAAGACAACCAATCATTCCTTTATGGCATAGAAACCTGGCTAGAATCAGTTTTGATAAATCATGTCTTAAACAGACATAAAAGGTCATTTGAAGTAGCAATATTTTAACTGTATCCACCAAAATACTTGTATATTTGTATAACTCAATGCCATTTTATCAGTTTTTATATGAATATGGCTTTCAACAATGTGTGTATGGTGGAAATCACAAACTGATATTATGAGAAAATGTGACTTCATATGAATTCAAATAAATAAATAAAAATATGCATGAACCTCATATATGGTAAACTAGTGCTTATATTTTTTTACTATACTGCAATATGGACCTTGTATGGCTATATAATGATACATATAAAAGTATATATCAATGAAGACAAAAACTGCACTAGAATTCTTTCATGAATGAACGCACAGGTC
>NW_015505682.1:905831-908869 GCF_001515645.1 Sinocyclocheilus grahami
AGAAAAACAGTGAGACATAAAAGTTGATGTCATGTCCTATGTTTGCGGCAAGCAGCAGATGGGCGTAAGAAATGAAATTCTTTGTTGTTCGGGGCATTTTTTGCATCCCCCAAAAAAATTTTTTTCTTTGTACTCCTGCTAAACAGTTTCCTTGAACGCATGAGGAAATGGGGCTGTATTCGGTGTGCACTTCACTTACCTTGAGGCTCGATATGCAGAAACACTGCTTTGAAAAAAACGCCACAACCACATTCATTTCAATATTTAAATTTCTGGATCTCACTACACAAAACTTACTGAAAGCTTTTATCTAAAAACGTGTTCGCTTCGCTTCTAAGATCAATATCTTTCCATTTATTTCAAATCTATCATAAGCTATTTTAATTTTTACATGAATCCAGATAATGTCAGTAATTGGACTGATGGCTCAATCAGACTGAAGAGCATTCAAATAAACACCTCCATCGAACCAACTGAGCTTGATCTAAATGAAATTTCGATCAGATTGGAAGCGTTGGTATGGATCTGAAATAATCTGATCAATAGAAGAAAAAAATAATCATGAAAAGCTTTAAGCATGTAAAGCTCTGTCCACTATTTCTCAATCACAATTAATGCTGCAATGCGAATGTTTACTACAACAAAAATAGAAGAACATTTACACGCATATAAGTAAATGTACTGGTCAGTAGATGAGACCGATTTTTTACTAAACATTTTAATATAAATAGCTCCGGTAAAATTATTATGGTAGCTTTCTCCAGATCTGAACACGACCACTGGGCACATTTTTTGTTTTGATATGTCAAATATTTATAATAAATACTAGCAAATCTAGAATTAATTTCAATAAACCAATGAATTTAAACCACAGGATGGTTACAAAACACCATTTATTGAATTGCCACCACAGTCAGACAAGTGTTGACAAAATATTCTGCAACAATATTGTTTATACAGTATAAATAAAATTATAACTTCTGGAGCCATTTCTTTTCTCTGGTGTTAGGAGCTACTAATTGAACCTACTGAATGAATGAAGGAACTTGTCTAAAAATCCTAAATCATTTATTTACAATTATTTACACCTAATATAAGTACTATTTAAAAATTATGTTATTATTTAAAAATATTTGTACTGTTTCTTAAAAAGATACATATTTTTCTTTTTATTGAGCTTAATATTTTTTAATCTACATGAAACAATGAAGGCATTAAAGTACATTATGCAATGATTTCACATTAGCTTCTCATGTGAAATTATTGCATAATGTTCTTTAATGCTTTCCTAAAGCCATGCGCATTGGTGCGGTAATGTTTTTGTCCACCCCTGTCTGATGAAATGCCCAGCTGACCTCTGATCACCATATCTGAACTGCAGGAAGAAGACTGCAAAGTATTTCACCATCGGCAGCTGAGGTCATTTTCCTATTCTGACGTGTCCCTCACTCACATATACACCCCAGTCCTGTATCTTCACACTGTCACCTTTAGATTATCTCTGGAGGAAAATCTCATCTGTACTTGTGAACGATTTCTGACAGCAGTATTGAGCAGCTTTAAATGGTCATTTATTACTCCTTTGGCATCTGACACTCTTGAAGAGATCGAAACCACTATCTATACGATTGCAGTAAGCAGTGGCTCTGGTGGAGATATATTCATGCAAAGAAAATAATGTAAGACTTGGACTTAACCTGTGTATTTCAACATATAACCTGCTGCTAATGTAAATGTGTTTGGGAGATTAGTCATGCTTTTTAGTTATCAATAGGATTGAAGTGCTTTCAGGACCATTTATCACATTTTTTAAATGAAAGAATTCTTCAGAATTTCCCTCAAAATCAGCATAGAAATTGCAGAAAACTGCAATCTGCAGTTTGCGTCCAGGCCTCAGCATTACTCAAAATCAAAGTGACACATCCATCTTTTTAAAAGCAACCCGCAAACAAAGTAAAACCAGCTTTCATCTTCTAATAAAAAGTGAACCTCTCTGCTCCTATGAATTACTGTCTGCTGCTTCCACTTTTCTATGGTCAATTAATAATTATGTCTCAGCGTAAGAATTTATTATTATTATTATTGCATTAAATTCATTGATCTTTTTTCAGGACAATCTAAAATGATGGATGAACCCATTTTAAACCTGTCAGAGTCATAACGAACAACAAGACCTGTAGTAACAAGATAAGTGGCATGGCTTATGGTCAAAAGTAAACCCAAAATCTGCATTTTAATCCTAGTATAACTACTTGTGTGTTTTACTAATGAAAACATTCCAAATGTCCCTGAAGGACTCCATGCTGTATGTAGTCATGAAGAAACATTTCCCAACGTAACTGACACTTGTATCCATAGTGACTTATATAGTGACAATTTACAAACTAGAGCAACAGTTGTCCTGAGGCAATCAGAGTGCATTACTCTTCACAATCTATATTTAATCCTCAGGAACTGAGCGTTTAAGACTGAGGTGTGAATTGGTATAAAGACCTCAGGCCCAGAAGCTTTTAAGACCACCTATAAAGAAGAAACACTATTGAATGATACATCTCTGCTTGTATTTCCCCATGTTTACAAAGGAACTCGTCCTCTTTTCAAACCACAGATAATGCATAATTCATGAGCACATGAATTATGAAGTGCTGTTGATAAGAAGACTCAGCTCAGTCTCCTGCGGTCCGTCTTCACATGATTTCTGTCTGTCTTACTGATATTATCAATTACAGTCATTCTGGTAGAAGAAGACAGCATTTTTTTCATGTTACTTTTTGCATGTTTCTGTTTAGTCTTTTTTTTAAATCTGCATAATTTTACTTTTCATTTCTGTTTTCTGCATATTACCTGTACTGTATTGTGAAGTTTATTTATGCATTCTGCTTTTTAATGAAAAAAATCAGTAAGCTCTCATTTATAACACTGGGCTGATGATATGAGGATTAGTTCATTTTTAGCTTATAGTAACAGTAAATTGTAAATACATTTGAAAAAGTATGATTTTTATGTATTTAAATGAATGCAAAATACAGTAAAAAAAA
>NW_015505682.1:909155-912903 GCF_001515645.1 Sinocyclocheilus grahami
ATTAAGATATTTAAGCAGCTTTTATAAAAATGCCTTAGAAGAAAATGTTAAATGTGTGCATCTTGAGACAGAACAATGGAACTGACATTTTTAAAGATATGTCAGAGCAAGATATTTTCAGTTGAGACGGCTTAAACATGTATTTTAATCTGGGACTAGCCTTAAGCCATGTCTGTGAAACCAGGGGAATGAGCATTACAGCTCCTTTTAAGCCAAAGGGTCAGGAATTAGCCATTAGTGTGTAAACGCACTAAACGATTACCTTCATCATATGGCTGCCCTTCAACCCTGAACTCTCTTATAATTACCCAAGTGCTCCATACTAAATGAATACAGTCACCTTAGGAAGGAAGGGTGAGCGACAGGAATAATAGTTTTTTTTTTCTTTTTTTCCATGCATTCAAAAACATCAATGGATAAATGATATTATCATAAACACTTCTTTTTAAGACCCTAAAAGAACAAATATCCAATAAGCAGTTATGTTGTGACTAATGTATCTACAAGAGATATGTATCTGAATGGCCTTTCAATAACCTCTAAATATTGTTCCATGCAGCCTCCTGCTTAATGGAAAGGACTATTGACGTGTGTGCGGTGAGGAGCAGAGGAGGCCCCAGGGGTGTTCATAACAGGAGGACTCTGCAAGACATCTCACAGTGGGAGGAAACACAATCTGACTGCATCACACAGTAAAGTGTTTTTCCTGTTGCTCTCACGCTGGAAACAAATCAGCACTGTCGCTGTTTTATCATGGCTGCGCCATTGGAGAAAGAACGCTGGAAGCTGCAAATATTATTTTGCACTATTGTGCATCTAAAATAGACAGGGAAAAATAAAATAAGAAAAATTACTCCAGAGCTATCAAATGTAGTACTGTTCCAATCCCTTTTTTACCTTATTTAAGACCGAGTTGTGATAATATACAGTTTACTATATACTATACAAAATATACAATTTATTCCTTGATCAGCCACTTGCACTACTATATACTACCAACAGAATCAATATCAGATGATACTGCATTGACAGAGTTTTATTTTAGGTTTGCATATGATTATGTAGATTTACAAGCATGTTACAAAAATTGTGTTTAAAGGCGACTTATAAATTCTGCACAACTAGTGGCACCAAATGGAATTGTAATCTGTTTGGGCTGGACATGGCTCAACTAATAATTGATGAGTTTGAGGGCGGTGCTACCTGCCTGTCTGACCAATGGAAGCCAGAGGGAGTGATTAACGTAACTGAATACAGTCTATATTTTAACAGCGACATAGAAATGGCTCTTATTGTTAACTAAAACCAACTATTAAAAATGTTTTCATGTCAGCAGCGACAGCCTTGTGGGCAGTGTGCCAACATATTTCACCATTGCACTATGGGTGCCCCAAGTTCGAATCCGGCTTAAGGGCCTTTCCCGATCCCGCCCCCTCTCTCTCCCACTTTACTTCCTGTCAGCTCTACACTGTCCTATCATAAAGGCAAAAACACCAAAAAAAATTAAAATCTAAAATAAAATTATGCTGAAATAAACATATGGTAAATAAAATCTAAAATAAAGTATAAATATATTATATAATAATAATTTGTAAACAAAATTACTAAAACATAAAGGGATAGTTAACCCAAAAATTAAAATTGTCATTAATTACTCGCCCTCATCTCATTCCAAACCTGGAAGACCTTTGTTCATCTTCAGAACACAAATTAAAATATTTTTGACAAAAGGGTGCAGGGTCAGAAAGCTCTTGGATTTAATCAAAAATATCTTACCAGTTTGGAACGACATGAGGGTAAGTACCATAATTAATGACAGAATTTTAATTTTTGGGTTAACTATCCCTTTAAACTAAACAGTACAATAGTAAATACTATTCAATAAATAATAAATACTATAATAGTACATGAATAATACTAAAATAACACTGCATAAAATTCTATTTTTCATAATTAAAATAATAAATAAAATGAAAAGTCTTTTTTTTCTCCTAGGGTGCCAAAATATATTTGATTGCACAAGATAAACCTCGACACGGCTTGAAATTTACCCAGGGAAATTTCTAGTAGTATATAAATAATATAATAGTATAAACACTGTAATTGTCACAATACTGCTGTTAGGGAGACGAAGGCACAACAATTAATGGTACAACAAACAACAAGACGCCAACTAATATACTCAAGATAATGAGGGTGATAAACAAGACACAGGTGAATGGAGGTTAACTTGTGATGACTAGCCGAGAACAGGAACATGACCAAATAAGGGCACACAGGAACTAAACTAAGGAAAGACAGAAACTGGGTCCAACAGAGCACATGAGGGATGAAAACACAACAAAAAGTCCAACGGAGTGTGACAGTAATAGTATATGAATAATAATAACACTGCATAGAAGTTATATTTTTCACAATTACAAAGTCTTTTTTTTCCTTTTTTCTGGAGTGCCACAAGCTATTTGACTGCACAAGATAAACCTCAACACGGCTTGAAAATTACCCAGAGAAATTTCTACCCTAAAAGTCACTGTACACCATTTAGACACTGTTCATTTCCATACAAAAAAATACAAACACTGATACAGGATGGTTATAAAATCAAAGGTCACACAAAGAAGGTTCCTCAGATCTGCTGTTAGAAGAGGAAAGGCCAAATCGCAGGTCCGTTCTCTTAGCAGGAGGCCAGAGCTTTGAGACCCAATTAAACTGAGGGTTCATGTGAAATCACCTTTTCATGGCGTGCCAAACACCTGCTTATCCCTGATCGGTAACACTCTTAAAGCATGGCTTTTGTTTGGTCCTTACCTTTAAAATTAGATTCTATTTTTTTTACCATGCTTCACCTCTCACGGTTATGCCTGAGTGTTTGGACTGCAAGTGGAAGATAAGGAAATGTGTGTTGGCTTATTCTAACAGTGAAATTGGTTTTAGATCACATAGCAGGGCTTTTTCAGCCATGCTAGAGGACTCTTTTGTGATGCTTACTGGGCAAAACTGCCACTGAACGAATCAGAGGAAATGTGAAAAGCATTTCTTCAGTCTGACACATAGAATGATGCCTATAGAAAGTCAGTCAAGGTATTTAGGTTGCATGCAGTGTCCAGCCACCTGGCAGATTGCTTACAGATTCATATTGTGCAAGTGTAATTCACTTTATCCATTCTCAGTGCTCTCTGGTAGATTACATAAATATCATATAGCTATCATATATTAAATATTAGTTTATCTTTAGATTTTATATATATATTTTTTACTCTTTTACTCAATTTGCACTAAGAAACATGATTTCATTCAAAGGAAAAGTTTTTTTGTTTTTGTTTTTTCTAAATGCCTTATGGTGCAACTTCTCTGGGTTAGATTTCAACATCATGAAATGCTGAACGTGACAGTTCAAGAAATTACTGTCCAAAATAATAGGCTTCTTCCCTTTCCCTTATCTTGCCATGTAATACAAATCTGATTTCATTTGATGGGTTTATGATGCTAGATGGGAGATTTTGGGAAAGCACTTACAGAATCAGAATTAATGTGAGAAAGACAGTGACTGCAAGAAGTCTTAATATTAATTCAGTTTTTGTACTTGTCGCTGATACTCATTTGTGTCTCATTGTGACTAACACCTGTCTGTGTCAACATAAAATTATCGGAGGAAGTAGAATGAACTGTAATGCAGGTAATGCGTTCCAAGAAAACAGTGTTTTGTTCTTTAAAGGGGTCCTATTATGCTCTTTTACAAAGTCTTGAT
>NW_015505682.1:913532-914331 GCF_001515645.1 Sinocyclocheilus grahami
AAAATTAAAAAAGTGAAAAAGCATAATAGGACCCCTTTAAGAAATAAAGGATAAATAAATTCCCTCTGGACAGATTCGAACTCTTATCATATTTCACCTTCTTTAGCTACAATGGCGAAACAATTTTAAAAACTAATTTTAAAAAGAAGGAATAAAGACCCTCTTTTAAATGCAGTGGGTGGAAATATAATTGTGTTGTTGTTGTTTTTTCACGTTTAATCAAACAGATAGCATTGGGTCCAAGCCACTAAAAAGTCTGAGGTGTGTCACTTACAAATTTAAAAACTTAATTCTCTACATCCACTAATATTTGAACTTTCTGACCATGTTTATGTAGCTACATACATTATTTATATTAGTTTCATGTTATATTATTATATTACTTCTGATTACACTTGCATATTACAGTATTTCCCTGTACTGAAGTGTAAAGTGTCAGTCATGGTTTCATATTAGCATTTGACTCATCTCAGCCTCTAGTTGGGTCTATGTTGCACTGCTGTCAGACTATGTGAGCAGTTGCATAATTTTGCCTGGAGTGAGGAGCATGTTTTTTTTGAAAGTCAGAGAAAGTCAGTTTGTTTTCTCTCACTCCAGTACAGCTAATACAGCTCCATCATGCGCATACACATTAGCAGACTTACATTGGTGTTTCAATAAAATATGGTTTAAAAATAATAAAGTTTTAAATAAAACAAAAATGAATTAAATAATTTGTATTCTATTTTATTTTAGTGTAGTTTAGTGTAGTTTAATTAAATGTATTAAGTTAAAGGGATAGTTCACCCAAAAATAAAAA
>NW_015505682.1:915168-919526 GCF_001515645.1 Sinocyclocheilus grahami
ATTCACTGCCATTATAAAGCTTGGAAGAGCCAGGACATTTTTAATGTAACTCTGATTGCATTCGTCATACACCTAGGATGGCTTGAGGGTGAGTACATCATGGGGTAGTTTTCATTTTTGGGTGAACTATGCCTTTAAGTCGTGAAGTTAACGCGACATGAAAAAATGTATTGAATTTTTTATTACAGTCTATTTTCACGTCAAATAAAACATCATATAAAAATTCAAAAAAATAGTCCCTTTGCATCTAATCCTTAATACTTTGCAAAACGCATGAATGATGACAGTATTTCTGAGAAAATCATAACAGTAATAAATCTGATAAATTCACAGGAGCAAAATCCATTATCTACCCAAACGCTGTAAATAAAGCGCCTCTTTACTGATTATCTTTCTATCAGAATTGAGCTATGAGTTGGAAAACTGCTTTGTTTCATCTGCTGATGCTATTTTAATCATTTATTATCTTACAAAAATGGATTTCGGTTTCACAGAAGTGAAGTCACACCAACCATGATCGTCATCTTCCCTGCTGTAGTGACTGTGACTGGTGCTGAGTTATTAATTTTCCTCCAGCAAAATGAACAACAGGAAGAAACGTGGGGAAAATAAGCAGGAGGAAATGAATAGTGTGATTCATTGTCATTCTACACATGTCTCCCAAAGATTCCTTTCACGACAGCACTGAGTGTTGTCAGGAGAAAGTGAAGAGAAGAGGATCAAACATGCAGATGTCTCCTCTTCAAACTCGCTCTGTAGTTCAAAGAAAACAAAGTCAAATTGGAAAACATGGTTTGGCACCAACGTGACTTTAATTAGTTTTCTTATTTTTGATTCCTCTTAATGAGTTTGGCAGGTGTAGTGATAATGTATCGTAAATGCGGAGGCTGAACTTTGCCACCAGATATTCTCACGGGTACCGAGACATCTACTTGAAAGAGAAGAAGACACTTAAGATCCTGCAATTTTTTGGATTCCAAGCAGTTTGCCTGAATCAGAGATCTCGTGAGGTAACCTAACTTAGTAAAAGGAAGTCAAACATTACTAGAAGAGGAGGCTTAAAATATCCATATGTGTGTCCTTTACATGCATCCAACAACAAAATGAGCTTAGAAGATAGTTTTGAGTCAGTTTGAGTTTCCTTTTCCTCATATTCAGGTAGAACTGTATTTGTAGGTTCTCAAGTACAGGTCTTGGCCCTCTAGTTTAAAATTCAATGCTTGCTGTGTTTACTTTGTTAGTTGCTAGAGCCTGCTGTAACTTTTTTTTTCTTCTGTTTTACAGTACAATCCGGTATCCTGCTTTAAGTTGCTAAGCCCACAGCACTACCCTGTTTCCAGCCTACCACTAGAAGAACAAGCAAATAGAGGAAAGCCCAACTGCAGGCTACAGTACAGAGCAAAGCAAACAAGAGGGAATTTAAAATCATCTACAGTCTGCATGGGGCAAGATCTTTTCCTTTTGACCAGTGCACAACCATCTCTTCTTCATGTTTGCATTGCAGAACTTGACTTTAGCTGGAAGGAGCCTCTATTCTAATGCTATTAATATTATATATTATTAACATAATTATTATTATTATTGTAACACTTTTTATTAGTTATTTTTTTTATTAATACAAAATTATTAAAATTATATATTACTCTCTCTTTCACATTTGTTTTTTCATGAAAGTCTGTTATGCTCACAAAGGCTGCTTTTATTTATAAAAAAAAATATTAAAAATAACACTTTGTCAAGATTCTTTTATAATTAAAAAGTCCAAAATGTCACAAATATACAGTATGTACTGTCACTTTTTATCAATTTAATACAACCTTGCATATACATAATGAAATAATTAGAATTATTTATGTAAGAATTATGTATACATTTTTTTAAAGATTTTGTTTTAATTAAAATTAAAATAATTAAAATGTGGTGATGTAATATTAATGTTAGAATGCTGACAATGATAATTAAATATTAATAATTAAAATTATGATTACAAATTTGGCCAGATGGTGAAAGTTACTAAATCTACCACCATCAGCTTGTCTGGTACTTTGGTAGCTGCATTATCTCATGATGAGATGAAATTATAATAAAACCTTGCATAAGACTTCCATTTACTGCATTGATAGTTACTCTTTTAACTATATCTCATGTGCTTTCAACCTAAAATCAACTGGAACTATTCGCACAGTCAGATGGTACAGCATTTCCACTATTGCTGTCATCATGAATTTGATATTTCTGTCAGAAATAAAGATTTCTTCTCCGCTTGTGTTTTTAGGAATACAAAAACATGAGAAGTTTGGCGTGCTGTGCTGTTACTTGAGTTTACCTGCTCAAAATTCTGCAAGGTGTTTCGGTTTCTTCCTGTTTCTGTTCGGATCACTGAAATAAAACATGCAGTTCTAGTTCAGCGGTTGCTCTACTTCTAGTAGCATCAGGCCTGAAAAATTACCTCTGAGAAAGCAAAATATTTATGTTTAGCCCAATTCTACAAGCTCACTTTCCAGATGCACACTCAAAACGAATTACCACAATTACCATTAAAACCAAACCTGTCCAACTGACACATTTTTCAGTGTCATCCAAGGGTAGGTTTCTCTAAACAAAAAGTTAAAACCACAATAGTAGATCAAAATGGAAGATATTTATTCAAATAATTGCATACTGTCATCATACAGGAATGGCTTTAAAAGAAACTGGTGGAAATGTGTGTGGAATCAGAAAGTACTTGGGGATCATAGACATAACTAAAAATAGGTTAAGTCTACCAGTCACTTGTCTAACCCCACTTTGCATCACAAAGAAGCACAGACTAGAGCTGCAGTATCCTGCATTACATTGAGACAGCCACACGAAACGATCTGTGCTACAATGTGCCACACAAACTGTGAATTCCCAGATTCAACCATGATACGATCAGCATGTGTTTAAATCTATTAGTGATCTTGTTTGCCAGTTGTATGTGTAATTTAATTTAAGTAAGTAATTAGGTATTGCGGATCTTCGATTCAGAGCTCTTTAATCTCTCAGTAATCTGTCTTTCTTATCGTTGACAGAAGAACCAGTCCAGTTAAGCCGGACCACATCAATTACCAAGATAAAATTTCATTTCAATGAGTTCATTTGTCTTAATTACCAAACAGTTAACAGGGAAAAAGAGAGGATGGAAAATACTTGTAAAACCTGAAAGCTGAGCATGAATATTGAATATTATTAGCACCAATCACAACAAAACAGTCACTGATGAATAATGAATGTGTGCGTTTCTAATATAGAATATCTGTTCTGACATTGACAACACCATGGGCAATGTCACTATGAAACCTTTATGAGTCGGCTGCAGGAATGTTAATCACTACAGTTTAGACAGTTAATAATGCTAATAATTTACATACTTTCATAGTCTTTCACTGAATCCTAAATAAGCATGTGTGACAAATATGCAACTTTCTTGTACACCAAGCATAAATTGTCCCTACATGACAGCTATCACTGAATTAGGTTTCATTTTACACACATTATATACACTACAGACACAACATACTGTAACAACGGAGACGAGTCCAGAGTGATGCTATTGGTCAGCATGTTTGCGATACACTAGACATAATGAGTATGAGTGGGAAAATAAAACATCCAATATCCCTGCTCATGCTCAAGCCATGAAACAAATCAAAACCCAAAACCTTTCAAAATACCTGAAAAACTTAAATTTGTGTAGTATGAAGTGGAAAAACTTTCTGGAAAGATATAGAAAACAAAAGATACAGCACTAACTAAATGTACAGTATCCATGCAAACAATTGAAATGTTGACATTAAAGCAAAAGCTAAGCTGAATCGAGTTGAGTGCACCTGTGAGAATGTGAGCTACCCTTCGACCTAAAATATTATTTTTCATATTTAAGTTGCATGAATATTGGGGTAATACATGCTTGTCTAAAATGCTGTCTCAGAAATAACCCATTTACCCCAGATAAACTATTTAAAATGAAAGTTCTGTCATCCCTTACCAACCATAAACCAGAGTTTACAGGTATATGAGGAATTATTAATTGTATTATTTTTAGGGCAAGGACAGCTATGACCACCAACTCAAAAATGACTAGCTAACTAACTACAGATGGTTTTAAAGATTTTAGTTTTAACTCTTCCTATACAAACAAAATGCTTTGTTTTAGGCCAAACAGTTCAATAGGAATGCACTGTTTAATTCAAGTCTTTTTCTTGCGAAATTTGCATTCAGCGTAAGCAGGTCTTAAATCAAAGCAACAGGCCCGGGCTCTAAGACTCAATTAAATCAAGAGCTCAGGTGAAATCACCTTTTCAAGGTGGGCTGAAGCTCCTGTTTATACCTGCAAG
>NW_015505682.1:919536-935020 GCF_001515645.1 Sinocyclocheilus grahami
ATCACCTTTTCAAGGTGGGCTGAAGCTCCTGTTTATACCTGCAAGGGTACAATCATAAAGCATGCTTTTGCTCGGTGCTTACCCTCAAAATTAATTATGTTTCTTCACCATTCCACAGACCTATCATCTGAGCCTGGATTTCTTGGACTGCAAAGCTGAGATAAGGAAACGCGTTCAAGCTTATTCAAATGGGGAAATTGGTTTTGATCACATAGCTGAAGTTTTTGAGCTGTGGTGAAAAGAACTCCTTAGTGAGTGCTCGCTAGGCACAGCTCCAACTCGATGAAGACATCTTGACTGAGCGAGGATACAAAAATCTTCCATTCATTGAGCTGCAGGTCCTATTCAATGACTAACACAATTATACTAACACACACACCTTCATCCGCTTTCATAAGGTCTGGGTTATACACATGCACACACGTATACAAGCACACATGAACCCACACATACAGAGCCTTGTACTGTTTGTTTTTCATTGATTATACAGCCATTAGTTTCCAAACAGCTCTTCACCTAGACTCCACACTGCTGCATACAAGAAACACAATGCACTCTAACCAGAGCAGATGCTCAGAGACTTGAGTGTGTGCAGCATGATAATGTTCTAAACCTTTGTACACCTCTTTGTTGGGAAAAAAAATCTCAATTACACGTACACAAATAGAAGCATGGATGTACAAGCAAATGCACTTCTGTAAGGCTCCATCTGTGGGAACAAAAAGGCAAAGATCATTGTAAACCGAACTAAACTTCTTTGATACCACTAGTAATAATTACAACTACAAAGCAATATTTGTATATAGCAAACTGTCTTGAATGTCATCATTCAGACCAATTGGAGGTATGCATCTATTTTATTTTCTGTCAATACTGAAGGTTTCAGAATGCAGGTATCAAATAACTTTTAATGAACTCAGCAACAGGGTTGTATGAAATGCAATATGCAATGAACTTGTTAATGTTACAACAATGTGCCATAGGATACATGTAAGATTAATGCTTCAAATCAATTTCAATTATTTTCAATTAACTAGACATATCCAGTGTGCATGTCTCCTTTTACAGAAAGCTAAATTTTTGTAAAACGTCCCATGCAGCCCCAAAGGGATTGTTCAACCAAAAATGAAAATTACTCCATGATTTACTCACCTTCAAGCCATCGGAGTTATATAAAAAAAATGTCCTGGCTCTTCCAAGCTTAACATAGGCAGTTGATTTTTTTGAAGCCCATTAAAGTGCATCCATCCATCATAAAAAGTGATCCACACAGCTCCGGGGGGTTAATAAAGACCTTCTAAAGCAAATTGATGTGTTTGTGTAAGAATAATATCCACATTTAAAACTTTATAAACCATAATCTTTGGCTTCCCCTAACTGTTGTGCACGTGTACACGAGAGTGGCGTTCCAGCTAAAAATTTTCTAGATTAAATGTAGGTGTTAATTATGCCAGTTTTGTCCTTGGTTGTACTCTCCAAGAGTCTCCTCTGGTGGACTGCAAAGAATTAATGAAAATGCTAATTGCCATTGGAAATCAATAACAGGCCATTCAAATACTTTTGACCACAAGCAGATTTTGTATGGTTATGTCAATGAGACCTAAATTTGGTGAGTGCACACTAGGGTTCGGTACCGAAACCCGTACCTATGTAACCGGTATGTACTAAAGCCAAATCAGAACGCAGATTTCGGTGCCTCTTTTCGGTGCCACTTAAATGCTTGAGTGATCGATTTAAATATTTGTTCTCTGAAACGGACATAAGGATCACTGGCACCACACGTGAAAAATAATTTCTCGACTGAGAAAATTCACGAACACAGGTCGGAAAGCTCTAATAATACAAATGCAACAGATCTTTGTAGGAACGCGAGTGTCCATGTTGTTTTCACATTCTGATTTAAAAGCACAATTTGGGAAATGAGAGCATCCAAGGAGCGCGTGAATGCAGCAATTACACTTGCTCTGATGGCAGCAGGTAGATACTGTTAGCTAGGTATGTTAAACATTCTTAAATGAAAATGCCTAAAGCTAAACTTCCCTTGTAATGAGAAGCGTTTCTAAACCTGTTGTTATTTATGATGAAAATACCAAAGATGGCTTGAATAACACAGATAACTATACATTGTCACAGTCGAGTGTTTATTGTCTTTGTTTTATCATTCAAAACATTTTATATCTTCTGTTTACTCAGTTACAGCTATGGCAATGCCTTTGTCCATATTAGCAAAGAGTATAGGGATTTCCTGAGTCCTATTCCTTCTGTGATACACATGTGGAGTTTCTGCGTGAGGGCTCCTTCTGGTGTCCAGTATGAATGAAAAAGACATTAAATGTGTTTATAGCACTCAATAATGGACAATCCATCCTATTTTGGGTATTTAATTATTATTTTTTTAAAGTATCGGTTCAGGCACCGGTACCGTTTTAAAAGTATCAATTTGGCACCGGTATCATAAAAAACCTAAACAATACCCAACCATAGTGCACACCCATATTGTGATGAGAAGTCAAGGGTTTCTGAAAGGTTATCCAGGTGTTAAGGGAATTTCAGCAGTCCTTTCTATTCTCCCTCTAAAACAACTATGATAAGCATGGGCTGAGTGCTTCTTTTTTCTCCTTCTCATGTGATGGCAGCCAATGGAAATTAGCTGCATGTGATTACTCCGCCCCTCTTGATAACCATGTGCTTCTGTTTTGTTGGCAGGCCAGGGTAATGGCAAAACATGCTCAGGGGGCTAACTCTCACATGCTTGCATTCAGTGTAGCAGAATATTATGCAGTATGAATCAATGTGGTGCAGTTGGCTTTAAATTCACAGATGTGTGCTCCCACCATTTCATGGGCCAGCTCAAAGTAATGACAGTTATCATTAAAAGTGACATGTGGCCACACCACTACATGGTGCAATGACACTGTGATTCATTCAAACTTGTAAGGCCGAGCACTCTGGCCACGGCTGCACATTAAGAGACGAGTTAATATAGCCAGAAATATAAAAAATAATGGTAGAGTCAAAACGACTAAAAGAATTAAAGAAATAGTTCACCTAAAAATGAAACTTTGCTGAACATTTACTCAACCTTGGGCCATCCAAGGTATAGATTTTTCATCAGAACAGATTTGGAGAAATTTAGCATTATATCACTTGCTCACCAATGGATCCTCTGCAGTGAATGGGTGCAGTCAGAATGAGAGTTCAAACAGCTAATAAAAATATCACAATAGTCAATCAATTAACGTTTTGTGAAGTAAAAAGCTGTATTCGATTTTTCACAGAAACTTAAAACTTTTGCTTCTGGTTAAAATACATGTCCTCTTTATAATATTGCTCCAGTTAAAAAGTCATCTGAAATATGAGCAGTTCAAGCAAAAACAGTCAAAAACTGTTCTAAACAAATATGTGGGTGGATTTTGATGTGAGAGGTGTCAGGGGTGTGGGTGAGGGGATGGAGAGCGAGGACTCAATTGCAGGAAAAAAGGGCTTTTTAGTAATAATAAATACAAACAAAACAAACAAAAACAGATAGGCAACAAGGCTTGGCCAGGCTTGACATGCCAAGGCAGAACCAGACACAACCTGGGTTGATATGACAATGAACTCGTGAGAGGTGTCAGGGGTGTGGGTGAGGGGATGGAGAGCGAGGACTCAATTGCAGGAAAAAGGGCTTTTTAGTAATAATAAATACAAACAAAACAAACGAAAACAGATAGGCAACAAGGCTTGGCCAGGCTTGACATGCCAAGGCAGAACCAGACACAACCTGGGTTGATACGACAATGAACTCACATGGTACTGCAAACACAGGGAGAATAAATACAGACGCGCTCGTTTTCTCAGATGCTTGCAGAAAAGGCTTCCCAAAACAAAGTTACTGGGTTAATCTTTTTCACGTTTCCTTGGTTGGTAGATGCACTGGGTACCTGATTATAGCACTTAAAACCTGGAAAAGTCAGATTTTCATGATATGTCACCTTTAAATGTCCATGTGGATTGCTGATCATTTACTGATGTGCTTTTTTTTTAAGTTATACGTGTTACTGTTTACTTTGCACAGTCTCATTGTACACAGATACAATACAAATGAAGTGCTTTTGTAGTGCCAATAACAAGCACCCTAAATTGACATTTAAATTGAGACACAGACAGAACAGACGAAAATTGTAGGCCTTTAAACTGAAAAACAAACACATATTCTCAAGGTTAATTAGACCCAATAATAAGTCTTGCCTGGTTTTATGAGTAATGTGTAGTAATTATAGGAAGGAGAGCTTTTGTGTTATTGTGTAGGTACTAGCATTTCCTTCCCACACTTAATGACATAATGACACCTCACAGACTGCAGGATACAAACATGCAATCAGTCAAACATTGTAATTTAAACTCACACTTCAACTTTAATTTAAGTTCATACTTGCAATTGCTCCTACAAGTATATATTTGACTTTTTGTCACAATACACAGTTTACATTACCGAGAGATTTGAAACAAACACACCACTGCAGATTTAAACCAAAACACAACTTGGACAATGTATGAGTCTCTTAAACACTGGGAATCACGTCAAATTATCTTAAAAGACAGTTTTCAACAGGTTTTGCTATATTTGAGAGGTCATTCTAAAAATGTGGCCCGATAATGATTATATGTTATCAGTTTATTAATGCTAAATAACTATACAAGGTCAAATGAGTCCTGCATGCATCTCTCTGAACTCAATGCTGCAGCTGAACGATTGCTAGAAGCATCTGTATTTTATAAATAAGCCATGTGTAAAACTATTATTGTGTGGCTGTAATTCTGTAATTAAACCATGAATTTTCATCAACAGTCTCAATTCTGTTTACAGCCCATAGTAGAAGTGCTACACAAGTGGAGGCTTGTTTTAGACCAGAGGCTCTTGTATTGACTTCACCCCACACTGTCTGAAATGTCAAGCCATTTCAACTTACACCATGCTTCCCTACTTCCAGCCCTGTCTTCCATGAGAAACATGCATCTAATTACCAAGCAAATAGGAGGACTTTTTGAATATTTTAAGATTAAATACGAGTTCATTCAGGTTGAAGCCATTTTAAACCTATACTATATTTAATACTTGAGGACCTTCTTCCCCTAAGATCATCTGAGACATGGTTTTACACTTTGCTACATTCTGAATATTTAAAATGGCACTTTATGCTTTCAAACATCCATTATCACTTTTGCATCTTTAAAAAACATTTTATAAATTGTACTAGTGCAATTATAGTAATTTTACTACCTCTGCACAAATATAAAAGATATTTACATGCATATATCAGTCTAACCTGCTTATATATTTGAGCATGAAATCACCGACTGGAATCTCAAGTAGGTGTTACAGCGTGAAGCAATCTCTGTGGTTTGCCTCTGGCCTCTGGAGCCCTTCCATGCTTCCAGGAACAACGTGATCTGCAGTGAAGAGCACATAGATAATAAATGAGACACTCAGACTGGCCTCTCCATGAACATTTCATATACCCAACAAGGTTGTCACCCTTTGTGGTTTACATCTGAAAGGGAAATCAATCTACTGTTTGATTGTCGTAAAGCTGTTGGGTTATGTTTAACATTTCATAAAAGTTTAATGTGTGTGTGCACTATTACTTCCTCAGGGATATCTCCTATCCTGGACAGCAGTTGAAGTTCTGGGCGAGCTGATACTAACAGGGTTTGACTGATGGAAATGTATTGGTCCTGCAGGTGATGGTCATTGGCAAGGATGTCTCTGTAATAACTGGAGAAATCTTTTTTGTGTGTGTTTCCTCATATTGTCATATCTTTGCTATTCAGAACTCATCTCCACCTCTGAATAAGCATACTTTTATACTAAATCGAAAATGATAAAAGCAGTACGTCCAATAAGTAGTACAGTCATGACCAAAAGTTTTGGCAGTGACATACATTTTGTGTTTTCCAAAGTTTGCTGCTTCAGTATTTGTAGATTATTTTTCCACATGTTTCTATGGTATACTGAAAAACAATGATAAGCATATCATACGATTTAAAGGCTTTTATCGGCAAAAAATATAATGAATCAATGTTTACAGTGTTGACCCTTGTTCTTCATAACCTCTGCAATTCGCTCTGGCATGCTGGATATTAGCTTCTGGGCCAAATCCTGTCTGATGGCTATCCATTCTTGCCTTA
The DNA here is from genome assembly GCF_001515645.1 of Sinocyclocheilus grahami. NCBI lineage: Eukaryota > Metazoa > Chordata > Actinopteri > Cypriniformes > Cyprinidae > Sinocyclocheilus > Sinocyclocheilus grahami. The sequence goes on from NW_015505682.1 coordinate 925,708, forward strand.
TTAGTTCTCGGAGTTGATCACAATTTGTGGGCCTCTGCTTGTCCACTCGCAGTCCACTTTTGAGGACTGACCACATGTTCTCTATGGGATTGAGATCTGGGGAGTTGCCTGGCCACAGATCCAAAATTTCAATGCAATGATCTATGTCCTTGACGTTTTTCTTGGAGAGAAGTGGCTTCTTTGCTGCCCTTCTTGACACCAGGCCGTTGTCCAAAAGTCTTGGCCTCACTGTGCGTGCAGATGCTCTCACACCAACCTGCTGCCATTCCTGAGTAAGCTCTGCACTGGTGGTGACACAATTCCGTAGCTGACTCCTCAGGAGGAGATGGTCCTGGCACTTTTTTTTTTTTGTGAAAAGTTCATTTTTTGGCCAATGAAGGTTTTAGCAATTATTTAAAATGCATCCGATCACTCTACACAATAATCTAGAAACAATGTGAATGAACACCACAACAGCTTAAGCAGCAAACTTTGGAAAACACAAAATTGATGTCACTGCCAAAACTTTTGGCCATGATTGTATGTCCTAATATTTATAAAGCAGTAGGACAAAATATACCAGGATACCCTACTGCCTCCACTAAGATACTGAAGACTGCTGCTGATGTACAGTTTGCTATTTATCTATTCCATGAAGTCAAAAACATGATTGCAAGTGGCATATTGTTGTTGCAACCATAAACAATTTAATTCTGACATACAGTCCTGCCACTTTTACTCCATTACAAGTTAATACTGAGTAACTTACACTTCAGATACTGTACAATGTTGCCAGTTACTTTGTCTGTATTTTAGTGAATGCACACACAGTCCTGATTGAATTAGTGACTGAATTGGTTAAGTATAATGACTTATTTGTTCATGCATGAATCAATGGGTGTTTCTCATTTGGAAGGCTCTGTCTTAATAAATCGTATCTCAGCTGCCACGTCATCAAGCCCCATTGAAAGCTGTCTCAATTTGAAGGATCCTTGGAAGGTAGCCTTTTTTTCACAACCTTCATCACAAACCTTCAGCTTATTTTTAAAGATTGTATCTTTCCTATCCTCGAAACACTCAAAATCTTTTGCACACATTCAATTTAATGAAAAAGAATGGCCAGAAAATAAGGCAGCATTGAGCTTGCTAGATTTCATTATGAAATGCAAGATAAAATGTCCCCATGAATCCTCAAAATGTTTTCTTTTATAAAAAAAATATATAAAATATACAAAATATATTTTTATTATATTTTAACACTGTAATTTCAATGGGCAGAAACCTTTATGACATAGCTAAGATGCTGCCTTCAGACTAAGAAGCACCGAGTGTTTTGAGTGAATGATTCAATAACTCATTCATAAAAGTTGTTTCGTTCCTGAATTTAGCAGTTTTTGAATGAATTAGCTGAGTGAATGATTCAATGACTCACTCAAAAGACAGGCTTTGTTGCTGAATGAATCACTGTCTTTGTACAAAAGGGTTGAATAAGTAATTCAATGACTCACTCATATAGGCCGTCACTTGTCGCGACCTACTGCAGAAAGCATGTAACCTGTTAGATCAGTCAGTCAAAAATTCCCATTACACACAGACTGACAATTTTTATGAACCACTGAAATATGAAGATTAGAACTAACTCTTGCATAATATTTTAACAAATAATCAAATGTTTGCAGAAAATAGAGGCTAGTTTTAAATGGTTGTCCATGCATAGATATGCTTCTTCCTCCCATAATGGTGTTGTTATGGCATCCACCAAAATTAAACCACTCTAGCCAGCCAAAACATGACATGCTGGTCATTAGAGCTTAGAATGCAGATGAAAAAGGGTAATGGAGTGTGGAAAACCAAGCCTCAGAAAAAGACCGCAACAACACATACCCACTCACACACAGGAACCACAATTTTTCCTCACACTTCAAACACACATTTTCATTGTTTCAATCAAGTTGTATAAAATTAGCCTTTACTACATTAGAGGCTTTTGTTGAACATAAGGTTACAAAGTTTTCTGCCCACACTTTAACCTGGAGTGTGACTGGACCGCTCTAGGTAAGAGGTTTGCTCATGAAACCATTACGGTGACGGATGGTGTCACTTGCCACGGATAGCAAGCTCATCGTGCCTCACGTACACCAGAGGGACAGGAAAATCTGACTGACTCCAACAGGGTAGACGGGGTGGAATATGTACGCACACGATAAGAGAGAACAGCTGTGTATAATTCATGGTTCTAACAATGTGACCTTTTCTAGAAATGCACCGTTACACTAAGCCATCCCATACTGAGTGGGCTGTGTCATTTTACAATAGGGCTTTTTTCGGTGGATATATAATCCCTGCTGCTTTGAGCGGTCTCTCTGGAGGCTTCACATCTACTGAATGCATTACTGGTACCTCCTTTCAAGATCAAACCCCAAGTCTCCAATCACACCACTACATGCCACTCAAGCGGCTTTCATCTCAGCATCGAAAGCCGTGGGGTTGCATATCTGATAGCTTAACAGCAATTCATATGTGCACACACATGATTTAATGGAAGTCGAGACACTTTCACCTCAGTTAAAATGGATTCGGCTAAAGGCAGTTAAATAAAACAAAACTATTCTCTCAATACTGACACCAGAAAGCAAGTGGTCTTGATTCCAGCAAAGCAAAGGTTGTATGATAGTACTATTTAAAACGTTGGATGGATCTATAATGATTAAAGATGGATGAATTTCAAAATATTCAGTTTTACCCAGGGGTCAAGGCTTGGATGATTAGCATGACCCTGTTAGCTGTTGCTGGTAAATGCCCAAAAGCATCTTATTTTCCTCCTTTGATGGTCATTCAAAATTAGCCATGTATTTTGCAGTCTCTTTTTCAGTTACTGTATATCTTCTTGGGTTTTACTTGAGTTTATGCCAGCTGAATGTTTACATTTGGATTTGTTTGCATAAGATTATGTTTGTTGCAAATGTGGCACAAAACTAACCAGGTCATGCAAAGGTCAGGCTAATAATAATAAAAAAATAATTTCAGAAAAATGAATAAATTCTTAAGCATCAGTGCTATTATTGATTCAGCCATGTGACTTGACTGGGCATATAGTGAAGTTGATACAAAGGCAGATTTGTTTGCATAAGATTATGTTTGTTGCAAATGTGGCACAAAACTAACCAGGTCATGCAAAGGTCAGGCTAATAATAATAAAAAAAATAATTTCAGAAAAATGAATAAATTCTTAAGCATCAGTGCTATTATTGATTCAGCCATGTGACTTGACTGGGCATATAGTGAAGTTGATACAAAGGCAGCCATTGCATGAATTCTGTAACTATAACTCTTGGGTGAACATTTTCCTATATGTCAGAAGATGCTATAAAAGTGGTGAATAGAGTGTAAATATATATTATATAATAAAGCACAATGCATAATTCAAAATATTGGAAAACCCTGTAAAAATCAAAGTAGAAAATTCCTTCATATTAACACAGTACATTGGGGCGTATTTTTCCAGTCTTTTCTTAGAGTGTGGGAATTAGGCTACTCTGTGTGATCTAGTTGTGAGTAAAATGTAAACTGAATGTTTGTTTATCTAAGCACCTTGTGGAGATCACACTTCAACACCTGAAGCGGCTGACAGACTGCATGAGGGAGTTGAGGGTGGAGGTTAAAGATTCCCCGCTGTCATACTGAGAGATGCTTCAGACTGGAGTGTGATGATTCTGGGCTGGATGAGAGCCCTGCTCATGACAGTTATACTGATGCTTAGTAACTGAGCTCTGAATTAACACTTCTTTAAGAGCTTTTCATTGAATGAGTGTAAAATGTGGGTAGAGAAAGTGAGCATGCTTTTCATTTTTCCAGTGACTTCCAATGTAAAACAAGCTAAACCCATGAAACTGTTCATATTAATTGAATTTACCTAATAAATATTTGGTTTCTTAGTTTTTAATGCACATGGGAAACTTGCTGAAAATTGCTACAGTATTGCTGGTAAATGACTAAATGTAAATATAAATCCTATCGTCCTCTTCTCATTATCATTTTCTGTCACTGCTACACTATCTGATCCCTTTAAAGGCACAAAAACCATAAAATTATTTTTTAAAAGAAAGTCTGACACATCAAATCAATGTATAATGTATCATGAATTTGGGATTTTAAAGCAATAATCCCTACACTAATCCCTACACTGCCTAAAGAAAGGGCAGTTATCAAATTCCCATCCAAAATTACAGCTGCTCGCAGCTAAAAGTAGAGCATGCAGAAATCTTGTCACAAGTCATAAGTAGTCTAACCCAAAAAGTAGTCTGACAGAATTCATTATGCAATTCTTACCAGTTCATTGCTTGGCTGTACTTCTCAACTTGCGAAACAACACAATTCATCACAAGAAATGATTTCTGAGGAAAATGTCTTATAGTAGCCCAAGGCCCCTGGAATTAGTCTTACTAAGATTAACTTACTCAGGGTCACAAGGAACAGAGGCGGATAAATGTTACAATTTTACCTGCATTTTCAGTCACAATGAAAGTGTAAATGAGGGTTAGTCCACTGTACCGAGGAAGGCATCCAGGATGATGCTAATGATCCTTTAGGCAGAAGCACATTAATTCAATTGAGATATGTGAAATGAAAGTCTTGGGCTATAATTCATTCACTGAATATTTGCTGCTGCTGTATGTGAGGGGGATCCTTTTACACTGAATGAAATGAAAGGCAATGGATGAAGATCTGTGTGTGCGATGCCTCTCAATAAAATTGTGTACCACATTGTTGATTTTTAGTTGTAATTTTGGTGATGATATTCACATGCTTCAACATCTTTGAGTAATATGGGTGTTCCTTCAAATCTGGACACCTTAATTTCTCAGGCAGTGTTGCCAGATTGGATGGATGATTTCCAGCCCAAAAGCTCACCAAAACCCTCCCACTCCAGCAAAAAACTGACGAACTAACCCCAAATCAGCCCAAATTTTGTCCACTCGCCAAAATCAAATTTTACCCGCACAATTCAAATAAAAAATTTTTTTTGTTATATCAAGATTACATTTTTTTAAACATGCTTTCTTTTATTATTGCTGTTTTTCAAATGCATTTTATAACTTTATTAATTTATTCTTGTCCCAGATGAACTTCCTCATGATGAGCCCCTTTTATGCATAAAAAAATCAATTAGGGTGAATTCAGTTGGAAAATTAAGGTGCACATCTTCTCACTGGATGAGGTATGACTCATTATTAGAAATAAACCGACTTTCGGCAAAGTCCTAACTTTGCTACTTAAGAGTTTTGAAATTGCTGAAATGGAAGGAAAAAAAATCAAAAACATCATGAAACAACTTCCATCAATTCATGCATGAAACTTTTCCCATCACTTTATGGACAGTAAATGAGTTCCCAGTCATTCTGAACCGAAAGCCTGCTCCGCAGTGTGCTACAAATGATTCACAGTCCCAGTGGTGCTAATTAGAGACAGGATGTGCATTGGGACCTACTTAAAGTGATGATGAAGGGAGAGGTGATGCACAGAGAGCTCACCTTTACAGCACCTAGATATTCTAATTTTCCAGCTGAAGTCTCCCTCATTGATTTTGCATTATTTCAAATTGCCAAGCTAAGAAAGCGTTTTTGAACCCCACAGAAAACGAATCACGTAATTATGTTGTTTTGCAGCAGGAATAAACAATGGGTTTCATTATACATGAGCAATTTACAAGGATGAGCGGGTGACCCGGGGTTATTAGAACATCGCAAGCTGTCTGTCGCTTGTTATCGTCAATTGCAACGGTGTTGTTCGCTCGTTTTCAGAGTGAATCTGAATAGAAATTAGAATAAAATAGAAATGTTATACACCGTCAGCCATCTAGATGAAGCCTGTTCCGATCAGCCAATAATTAGTTTATACATGATTCACAGCAGATCAAAACTATTCTGATGGATCCTCTGGGCTTGATGTAGGTTAAGGCCCAAGTGGAGATGCACATTGATTTTGGAGTGAATGCGAGCAGTGGCGTTATCGACTGTTGTGGCTTGAACCTCTGTCCATTAGTTCCACAAATGAAGGTCCGAGACATTCATGCGATCAATCTATAATGTGTTCGTACATCTCGAATAAGACGGTGCCTATTATGACACTGGCTGAAAGTGAAAAGCTATTTGAGGTATGCCGCTTGCGGTCCATGCAAATGACTGCAGCATTGTCTCCAGTCCCGCGCTCTTTGTTGTCTCCCAGCATCGGGTAAAACACAGCAGAGAAGGGCAGAATATTCATGAGAGAAGCACGGGACAGTCAGTCAATGGATGCACAGCACTCGAAGGACTCGCCCGGCAGCCCGGATACTTTCAACGAGTCAAGAGAAAGTCATTACTGTTCGGCATGCCATTCACGGTTTGCTCTCAGGTTTGCTCTCTTAGCTCCATAAGAGATTTCTCATCTGCCATTTTCAATATCATGCCCGGAGGCAGTCCTGATGCTGTGAAATGTGTTGTGAAAGAGATGGGAGAATCCCCTCTGCTCCTTTATTCAATACAGTATCCTCTTGAAATGTCTAAACTGAAGTGGGGCAATTTCGAGAGAATGAATTCTGACAAACATGCAATTGAACGACCATAAACACTTGATTAGGATATTAGCACTGACATTTTCCTTTAATCTATTTGTCAGTCATGTGCTGACTCCTTCTTAATGACCTGCTATCATGGCAAAAATATTGCTGACATGCTCGTTTTCAATATCATGCCCGGAGGCAGTCCTGATGCTGTGAAATGTGTTGTGAAAGAGATGGGAGAATCCCCTCTGCTCCTTTATTCAATACAGTATCCTCTTGAAATGTCTAAACTGAAGTGGGGCAATTTCGAGAGAATGAATTCCGACAAACATGCAATTGAACGACCATAAACACTTGGTTAGGATATTAGCACTGACATTTTCCTTTAATCTATTTGTCAGTCATGTGCTGACTCCTTCTTAATGACCTGCTATCATGGCAAAAATATTGCTGACATGCTCAATCTCATTTCCTCCCCTCATCAGCAAAAGAGACATGGCCCAGTTTCCTCAGAAGTCCTAATGATGACCACGAATGCGCTGGCCTTTAACGGAGTGTTTTATGCACCTAGCTTTATGGCCCCATGTATATTGATACGGTGATGTAAAATTGATATGTTGAGCTCATTAGGAGGAACTGGTGTCTTGCATCAACCTCCTCCGAGTGCATTGAAGACTCTCAATAGAGTGTTTAATTAATATTAAACTGTATGTTTGGTCTCATAAAAATGCAATCATGCTGTCATCAAAGAAACTTTCTTGTGGAATGAATGTAAATCATGCAGGTAAAATTATGTAATAATTGCATTAAAAAAAAATTTTGTAATGGCAAACTTCATGAATGGTTATGTTAAATGTTAAGGCTCTTGTTGGTAGTCCTTCATGAGGGTAAATATACAAATCAGAGTTAAAAATGCATTGTGCATAGCATTTGTAACCTTTTCTGTCAGTTAGGTTTTGCTGTGTTTATGTTTCTTAAGAGTATTCGATTTAACCTAAAGGCCTACTACATGGAAGATCATATAAGTGAATGATCCTATTTGCATAACACTCAAATTATAAATTGACTTAAATGAGAGATGAACAAGTTAGCTAACACAGATTGAACAACTTGCAGAATTGTCACACTGGTATTTTCTACAACTTTAACTGTATGTGACACACAACCATGTTTTTATTTTCATCTCATAATATCATAAATATTACTATATTTGTTTTAATTACCTCATTATTCTTTAATTTATCTTTGCAGGAGAGTTAATTGTGCACCCAGAATGGGACTACTTCAAAACAACCCACAATCATTCAAGTAAACATGCTTTAAATGTTATGGAGGAATTCATGCATTACATACTGTGATCCTGGGTACTTCTTTAGACTACTGATAGAGAACCATTAATTAGGTCTTTGAGTGAATAGCTTTTGTTGAGTGAGCTGTCTGTACCCAAGGCATGTGACATCTAAAAGAGAAAGAGTATAATAGTGAATACTGCATTAAGAGATATTAGTATTTCATTTTGGGCTTGTCCAGTAATGCACAAAGAGCTGAGTAGATTCTGCATTAGAAATGACCATTAAATATCAACTAGAGCTCATTACGCAATCTAAAGAGGAACTGAGAGTTCCAGATCAAATATGAAGAGATAATATGTGAAGAAAATGAAGAATAAGCTCTTATCAAGAATAGCAGTAAATATCATTAGATAATAAAGAAAAGTAAAAGAAAAAGGTCACAAAACCTCTGTTGGAATCACTAATTCACAGATTCTGTTGGACTGAAAACATGTAAAAACAAGTGGCACTATTTCTTTGCTGGGTCAAGCAGATTGAAAAACTTATTTGCTTATATTTTGCTTAGTTGAAATTACCAGCAAGAGTGAAAGTTGTGTAAGACAAAATGATGATGATTTCTACTGAAATAATATTTAGGTTTGTAATAAATGGGATAATATTTAGAGGATCAATCATCATCAGTTTATTTGGGTGCATCACACTGTATGTTTGGAGTAAACAAATACAATCCTTCATTAAAAAAGCTTTAGTAGAAAATGTATTTTATCACTATTGTGCTAACCTTTTATTTTAGATTGTTCTGTCGTTAAAAATGTTCGAGATACAAAGAGTTTAATAAATAGCATTGCAGCGCTGTAGCGCTAATGTAGCAGAGAGTCCCTGAGATGTAAACCAATTAACCAGGCAAAACTGCAGTCTTTGCTGGGTAAGTGGATGCCTGACCTTTGAAAATGGTGACATTTTAAGATCTTCGAGTAGACTTGAAAGACTCAGAGAATATATTGGAAAATGGGACTACTCTTATTGGGAATAGGAGGGAAACCAAAAATAACATTTTATGCATGTAAATGGTTCTGAGCAGTTCAAAACTGGTTCAAAATGGGAGTTAGCTGTGTTATTATAGTTAGTAAAAAGAATAGCATTAACATTAGCATTATTTGTCTCCTTGGTTGGCAGAATGTAAAAAAAATGTAATGTCTTCAGAAAGGTCTTAATTTCAGATTCCATGAAAATAGATTTTCTGAATGAATATCAAAGAGAGGAATACTGCATGGAAAAGCAAAATCCTACCTAATGGAAAGCAGCAGTGTTGGGGGTAACTCATTACAAGTAACGCAAGTTACGTAATCAGATTACATTTCAAGTAACTAGTAAAGTAACACATTACTTTTTAATTTACAAGAGAATATCTGAGTTACTTTTTCAAATAAGTAACGCAAGTTACGTAATCAGATTACATTTCAAGTAACTAGTAAAGTAACACATTACTTTTTAATTTACA
>NW_015505682.1:947351-973108 GCF_001515645.1 Sinocyclocheilus grahami
GAATAAACAATGGGTTTCATTATACATGAGCAATTTACAAGGATGAGCGGGTGACCCGGGGTTATTAGAACATCGCAAGCTGTCTGTCGCTTGTTATCGTCAATTGCAACGGTGTTGTTCGCTCGTTTTCAGAGTGAATTTGAATAGAAATTAGAATAAAATAGAAATGTTATACACCATCAGCCATCTAGATGAAGCCTGTTCCGATCAGCCAATAATTAGTTTATACATGATTCACAGCAGATCAAAACTATTCTGATGGATCCTCTGGGCTTGATGTAGGTTAAGACCCAAGTGGAGATGCACATTGATTTTAGAGTGAATGCGTGGAGCGGCGTTATCGACTGTTGTGGCTTGAACCTCTGTCCATTAGTTCCACAAATGAAGGTCCGAGACATTCATGCGATCAATCTATAATGTGTTCGTACATCTCGAATAAGACGGTGCCTATTATGACACTGGCTGAAAGTGAAAAGCTATTTGAGGTATGCCGCTTGCGGTCCATGCAAATGACTGCAGCATTGTCTCCAGTCCCGCGCTCTTTGTTGTCTCCCAGCATCGGGTAAAACACAGCAGAGAAGGGCAGAATATTCATGAGAGAAGCACGGGACAGTCAGTCAATGGATGCACAGCACTCGAAGGACTCGCCCGGCAGCCCGGATACTTTCAACGAGTCAAGAGAAAGTCATTACTGTTCGGCATGCCATTCACGGTTTGCTCTCAGGTTTGCTCTCTTAGCTCCATAAGAGATTTCTCATCTGCCATTTTCAATATCATGCCCGGAGGCAGTCCTGATGCTGTGAAATGTGTTGTGAAAGAGATGGGAGAATCCCCTCTGCTCCTTTATTCAATACAGTATCCTCTTGAAATGTCTAAACTGAAGTGGGGCAATTTCGAGAGAATGAATTCCGACAAACATGCAATTGAACGACCATAAACACTTGGTTAGGATATTAGCACTGACATTTTCCTTTAATCTATTTGTCAGTCATGTGCTGACTCCTTCTTAATGACCTGCTATCATGGCAAAAATATTGCTGACATGCTCAATCTCATTTCCTCCCCTCATCAGCAAAAGAGACATGGCCCAGTTTCCTCAGAAGTCCTAATGATGACCACGAATGCGCTGGCCTTTAACGGAGTGTTTTATGCACCTAGCTTTATGGCCCCATGTATATTGATACGGTGATGTAAAATTGATATGTTGAGCTCATTAGGAGGAACTGGTGTCTTGCATCAACCTCCTCCGAGTGCATTGAAGACTCTCAATAGAGTGTTTAATTAATATTAAACTGTATGTTTGGTCTCATAAAAATGCAATCATGCTGTCATCAAAGAAACTTTCTTGTGGAATGAATGTAAATCATGCAGGTAAAATTATGTAATAATTGCATTAAAAAAAAATTTTGTAATGGCAAACTTCATGAATGGTTATGTTAAATGTTAAGGCTCTTGTTGGTAGTCCTTCATGAGGGTAAATATACAAATCAGAGTTAAAAATGCATTGTGCATAGCATTTGTAACCTTTTCTGTCAGTTAGGTTTTGCTGTGTTTATGTTTCTTAAGAGTATTCGATTTAACCTAAAGGCCTACTACATGGAAGATCATATAAGTGAATGATCCTATTTGCATAACACTCAAATTATAAATTGACTTAAATGAGAGATGAACAAGTTAGCTAACACAGATTGAACAACTTGCAGAATTGTCACACTGGTATTTTCTACAACTTTAACTGTATGTGACACACAACCATGTTTTTATTTTCATCTCATAATATCATAAATATTACTATATTTGTTTTAATTACCTCATTATTCTTTAATTTATCTTTGCAGGAGAGTTAATTGTGCACCCAGAATGGGACTACTTCAAAACAACCCACAATCATTCAAGTAAACATGCTTTAAATGTTATGGAGAAATTCATGTATTACATACTGTGATCCTGGGTACTTCTTTAGACTACTGATAGAGAACCATTAATTAGGTCTTTGAGTGAATCGCTTTTGTTGAGTGAGCTGTCTGTACCCAAGGCATGTGACATCTAAAAGAGAAAGAGTATAATAGTGAATACTGCATTAAGAGATATTAGTATTTCATTTTGGGCTTGTCCAGTAATGCACAAAGAGCTGAGTAGATTCTGCATTAGAAATGACCATTAAATATCAACTAGAGCTCATTACGCAATCTAAAGAGGAACTGAGAGTTCCAGATCAAATATGAAGAGATAATATGTGAAGAAAATGAAGAATAAGCTCTTATCAAGAATAGCAGTAAATATCATTAGATAATAAAGAAAAGTAAAAGAAAAAGGTCACAAAACCTCTGTTGGAATCACTAATTCACAGATTCTGTTGGACTGAAAACATGTAAAAACAAGTGGCACTATTTCTTTGCTGGGTCAAGCAGATTGAAAAACTTATTTGCTTATATTTTGCTTAGTTGAAATTACCAGCAAGAGTGAAAGTTGTGTAAGACAAAATGATGATGATTTCTACTGAAATAATATTTAGGTTTGTAATAAATGGGATAATATTTAGAGGATCAATCATCATCAGTTTATTTGGGTGCATCACACTGTATGTTTGGAGTAAACAAATACAATCCTTCATTAAAAAAGCTTTAGTAGAAAATGTATTTTAATCACTATTGTGCTAATTTAGATTGTTAGATTGTTCTGTCGTTAAAAATGTTCGAGATACAAAGAGTTTAATAAATAGCATTGCAGCGCTGTAGCAGCAGAGAGTCAGAGAGTCCCTGAGATGTAAACCAATTAACCAGGCAAAACTGCAGTCTTTGCTGGGTAAGTGGATGCCTGACCTTTGAAAATGGTGACATTTTAAGATCTTCGAGTAGACTTGAAAGACTCAGAGAATATATTGGAAAATGGGACTACTCTTATTGGGAATAGGAGGGAAACCAAAAATAACATTTTATGCATGTAAATGGTTCTGAGCAGTTCAAAACTGGTTCAAAATGGGAGTTAGCTGTGTTATTATAGTTAGTAAAAAGAATAGCATTAACATTAGCATTATTTGTCTCCTTGGTTGGCAGAATGTAAAAAAAATGTAATGTCTTCAGAAAGGTCTTAATTTCAGATTCCATGAAAATAGATTTTCTGAATGAATATCAAAGAGAGGAATACTGCATGGAAAAGCAAAATCCTACCTAATGGAAAGCAGCAGTGTTGGGGGTAACTCATTACAAGTAACGCAAGTTACGTAATCAGATTACATTTCAAGTAACTAGTAAAGTAACACATTACTTTTTAATTTACAAGAGAATATCTGAGTTACTTTTTCAAATAAGTAACGCAAGTTACGTAATCAGATTACATTTCAAGTAACTAGTAAAGTAACACATTACTTTTTAATTTACAGAATATCTAGATATCTAACTTTTATTAGAGAATATCTGAGTTACTTTATCAAATAAGTAACGCAAGTTACTTTTTTTCCCAATTTATTGATTGACAGCTCTCCTGTCCCCATGTTGAGAGAAATCAGAAGATGTTACTGTAGTTCTAAAATAAATATGAATATGCATTAATTCATCTCACTCACAAAAAAAACACAGATTCAGTATTCCTCAAAATGAATAGAAATAATGCAACTCAGAATATGGCGCAAACCTGCAATAATTAAATGTTAAACAACACAAATATCCTTTATGTATTTAATCCCATTCTATTAACCAATGTCTTTGCTTCTGACCTTCGATGATCCAGTTCAACCATAATAATAAGCACAAATTACTCTAGACAAACATTTGTGTCTTTTTTTATTGCTGAAGTGTGTTGAAATTTCTTCTTCTGCATTCTACTGTACAGACGTAAATTTACTTTCCCTTCAGCCTGAGGCTTATTCATTTCGCTTTTGGTGTGAAAAGGCTTTTATATCTGCCAAAAATATAATTTTTTTATTTTAAAAACAAACAAGCAAGCCCTGTCCAGATTTTAAACGTAACGCAAAATTAACGTAACGCATAACTTTCCATAAAAAGTAACTAAGTAATGAAATTAGTTACTTTTTTATGGAGTAACGCAATATTGTAATGCATTACTTTTAAAAGTAACTTTCCCCAACACTGGAACACTGGTATTATATACATTCACAGGCAACTTTTTAGGTACACTTTGCTCGCACTGGGTTAGACCCCCTTTTGCTTTCAGAAGTGCCCTAATTTTTCATGAGACTTTGGTCCATATTGGCATAATAGCATCACACAGTCTCTCATTCCACCACATCCCAAATGTGCCCTACTGGATTGAGATCTGGTGACTGTGGAGGCCATCTGAGAACAGATGATTCATTGTCATGTTCAAGAAGCCAGTTTGAGATAATCTGAGCTTTGTTATCCTGCTGGAAGTAGCCATCACAAGATACATTACCACGTTCAATGTCCCTTAAATCACTTCTTCCTTATTCTGATGCTTGGTTTGAACTTCAGCAGATTGTGTTGAGGATGCCGAAATGAATTGAGTTGTTGTGATTGGCTGATTAGATATTTGCATTATTGAGCTGCTGAACAGATGTACCTAATAAAGTGGCTGGCGAGTGTATGTATATATATATATACACACACACACACACACACACACACACAAAATAAATATACAGTTATAAAATAGGATTCGGGGTGTACATATCTATATAAAAGATTTATGTATATGCATAAATATGACAAACCAGCTGAGGAAAAGAAGATGCAGATGGAAAAAACATGTTAGCGTTTGAAATACAGCCAAACATTCAATATCATCCATATGACATCCAAAGACAGACAGTGAAATTTAATGCTGGCAAATCTAGACTGTTTTCCGAGTATGTTATTGAATAATATGAATGAATCACCAAGATAGAAACAGAGCCTCAGCTGGGAGAATTGTTTTAAATCAAATTTCCACCTTGAAAGAAAATTACAACATAATATGCATGACAAAGAGTAAATCAGGGGGAAAATGAGCCACACAAAGAATCAGTCTCCAGCTCATGAAGCTTTTGCTTTGGATTCTGGGAAACCATAGCCATGAAAAAAGAGATAATTAAAACAATAAGCTGCTTGATAACTTTCTGACAGTCTGCTGATTAGCTATCCATCATGTATGTCTAGAGCAGAAAGAAATAATGAGGCAGTGAAATGAAAGTACAAGAATTTCTGCGAGGAAACTATAATTGACAGGACTTCAGTTTGCCACTAAAACATCACTGCAAATAAAAGTTCTAATTTCACTCTAAAAATAACTAAGTACAAGACTAGCACAGATGCTGTTTTTCTTTCTTATTGCTTTTATTTCTTGAATTTTGTATCATGTTAAATTAATCTAGCTTCTGTTTATATAATGCTTTTTATTTCAGTTCCTTTTGTATCATGCCAAAGCAGTGCAGCTCCTTTCTTTTAATCAGTGACCAAAAAACGAATACTTTCTTTCAGTAGAGAAAATCCATCTGAAAAGGTCTTGACTGAATATTTGATGTGATTTGTATTTATTTTTGTAACTTGAACTTCCCCTACTGTCCTTTAAAAAGGTTTGATAAAAAAGGCTGAAGTTTATGGCATTATAAAGGTGTAGCAGACTCTGAAATCTAAGCTTTAGCAAGTAGCTCTAATTAGTTCTGCTCTGACAAGGTGATCCAGGCAAATTCAAGACAATTCCTTTAATCTTTTCGAAGATTAGACCTGTCATCAGTTCAAATGGTTGGTGAGCAGCCACACAGTTAGTGGTTGATGAAACAAAAATCTCCTTTAGACTGTTGCCGAAGGATTATTTTGCGAAGCCAAGTAAGGTCGTCTAGTGTTAAATGCGCAAATGAGCTGCAAAACAGAATTAATCCGCAAGGCAATCAAGACTGCCCTTGTCTAAAAACCTCAATTTACACCCTCTCGATCGCGGTATGTTTTGCCCAAAATAACATGCAAAGCTCACCAAAAGCCTGACCTCTTGAAACCAAGTATGGTTTCTTAATTTTGTAGATTTCCCATTGTGCGCACAAAATGTCATTATCTCTGTCTGGCAGGCACTTCAATCCAACTTTCATGTTCCTTCGGAAGTCATTTAGGGCCAAACTTCTGCCTCGAGGGCACCCGATGTGATTGAGTTGCTGGTGTCCTAATACACAGTGATGGTTCATACATAACACCAGCACATCCTGCTGTCTGATGAGCTCTCTTCTTTGCCCGGTGACCTCTGAAGAAATACCAGGCTTATCATTTCCCAGTAATTGGCTGAGGGAAGGGGGGAGTTCATTCGGACAAATGAGATCGGAAATATAGCTTGTTTTTTGTATGTTTGCAAGGAATTTGTTTCCATTACTGTTTCTAGTCTGTCCACCGTAAGCCGTAGTGGGCAAGAAGATCTTTTGCTGTCATTTTGCAACATGGGAGTGGTTCCTGACAGATAAAAGCCAAAGCAGTGCAGCTCCTTTCTTTTAATCAGTGACCAAAAAACGAATACTTTCTTTCAGTAGAGAAAATCCATCTGAAAAGGTCTTGACTGAATATTTGATGTGATTTGTATTTATTTTTGTAACTTGAACTTCCCCTACTGTCCTTTAAAAAGGTTTGATAAAAAAGGCTGAAGTTTATGGCATTATAAAGGTGTAGCAGACTCTGAAATCTAAGCTTTAGCAAGTAGCTCTAATTAGTTCTGCTCTGACAAGGTGATCCAGGCAAATTCAAGACAATTCCTTTAATCTTTTCGAAGATTAGACCTGTCATCAGTTCAAATGGTTGGTGAGCAGCCACACAGTTAGTGGTTGATGAAACAAAAATCTCCTTTAGACTGTTGCCGAAGGATTATTTTGCGAAGCCAAGTAAGGTCGTCTAGTGTTAAATGCGCAAATGAGCTGCAAAACAGAATTAATCCGCAAGGCAATCAAGACTGCCCTTGTCTAAAAACCTCAATTTACACCCTCTCGATCGCGGTATGTTTTGCCCAAAATAACATGCAAAGCTCACCAAAAGCCTGACCTCTTGAAACCAAGTATGGTTTCTTAATTTTGTAGATTTCCCATTGTGCGCACAAAATGTCATTATCTCTGTCTGGCAGGCACTTCAATCCAACTTTCATGTTCCTTCGGAAGTCATTTAGGGCCAAACTTCTGCCTCGAGGGCACCCGATGTGATTGAGTTGCTGGTGTCCTAATACACAGTGATGGTTCATACATAACACCAGCACATCCTGCTGTCTGATGAGCTCTCTTCTTTGCCCGGTGACCTCTGAAGAAATACCAGGCTTATCATTTCTCAGTAATTGGCTGAGGGAAGGGGGGAGTTTCATTCGGACAAATGAGATAGGAAATATAGCTTGTTTTTTGTATGTTTGCAAGGAATTTGTTTCCATTACTGTTTCTAGTCTGTCCACCGTAAGCCGTAGTGGGCAAGAAGATCTTTTGCTGTCATTTTGCAACATGGGAGTGGTTCCTGACAGATAAAAATTTGCATACAAGTGTAAGAAATGAGATATCACTGTCACCCTCATTACAAACTTTGCTAGATGGCTGGATGTAACTTTACTCTCGCACAGCGTACAAAGGGAACCATTTAACCCTTTTTTACTCACAATTTGTACAGTGTCCCAACTTTTTTGGAATTGGGTTTGTATAAAACCGTCCAGTACTTTTATAGTAACAGCATTGTTAGAATCTGCGGACAGATGTCAGATGGTATATTGACTTGCATCATGTAATAGTGTCCAATAATTTCCGATGGCATAAAGATTTTACTGCATCTGTTAGTTCTGCTCTGCTAGAGGAATGTATTTATGTCCTGGCTGACTCATTGCCTGCTGCTTGTAAAAGCTGTTTATTTGCATATTTTATTTGCATACTCTAAACGATATAATTATTTCTAATATAAATCAGGGGAATACCATAAACTGCAGTCTGTCCGTTTATTTGAAAGTTACCTTTATATACATTTTGTAGTTTTAAAAATGCCATGACATATAACAGAATTTTATGAGAGAAATAAAAAATGAAATAAATAATGTACAGTTCTAAGATGATACAAATTGTGCAGTTAGTTAATGTCATGTATTCATTTAAGCAGAGACAATAAACACATTAAAGTAATAATAAAAAATGTGGATGTTTGATTCAGAGTTGGCATCATCTCTTCACAGGCATATATTTTTGTTAATATTGTTAATATTCTAAGAATATGAAATTAATTACACCCATCAATGGTGTTAATCTCATATTCTGGTCAAAAAAACAAACAAAACAAAAAAACAAGTGGTAAACATTCTCTTCACATATACTTCCTCTTTTGAATCTCAAAATAATTAATTGAAGGGGTCAAAGTGCAATTCATTAAACAAACAAATAACATTTGTGCTTCATATTTACCCATTTTTCTCCACATTTTAACAGCCCACTGGAGAATGTATTTGAAACTTAATCAGCCAACAGACCCAATTAGAACATTTCTAGTGACCCAACTGTATCATCTGCAAGAACAAATTTGTCATAGATGGTCATGAAATATGAAAGCATATGATTCTTTGGTTGACACTGCAGAGGCAGCCTAAAGGCTTCAGGTTTAATCTGTTATTACTTATAGAAACATTTTGTGAAATAATGAAATAGGGTTTATGCACTGAAATAATGCTATTTTAATACAAATATTTTGTTTATTCTGTTTTGTGCACATGCCATTTGTTTGGAGCAATTAAATTAAGATGAGGACTTAATGAGTGTAAGGCTCTGGGCCAACAAAGACTGTTGGGACTGTAAATTCCCAATCTATTTGATAATTTGTATGAAATCTTATAATATAATATAATATAATATAATATAATATAATATAATATAATATAATTCACATAACCAGAATTACACTTGGCACAAAGATAAATACTCCTATACTTCCAAAGCTCAAAACAGATGCAACTTTAAATTTCCATAGCAACAGACTAAACTCCCGAAGGGAAAAAGTGGTTGATGGAATTGCAGTGAGATGAACAAAGAAAGACTTTCTTTTTCCCCAGATGGCAGTCTGGTAGTGCTTTTTATTTCTCCTGACAATTACGAGTAAAATACAGACCATCCCTGGCAGAATCTCTGAGCCCTAATCCTCTTTTGAACTGAAAACCTCAGTTTTTGTACTTCCAACATCACAGACAAAAGCTTAACCGAGGTACCAACATTATCCTCTTTAAGACAGAATTGTGGACTTCATAGCACACAGATTATCCTGTGCTTTTGTTGCTCTTGCTTATTGTGTTTCATTCTATCAGTACGTATGGAAGTCATAAAACCCCGGTCACCACATCATTCAACTGCTTTATGGTTCATGGTTTATGGTTCTGTTGATTCATCGATTGCCCTATTGAACATCACAGAGGGAGATACACAGTCACTGTATCCAGTAAGTTTTCTCATACAGAGATTTATCTTCATGTTTACTGAAAACAGCCCCCATAAGAATCGTCTTAGAATCGCTCCAAAGAACATGTTGTAATGCGCTTGACACCAGGAGCCTCTACTGGACTCATGACCGATGTGCCATTTTGAAGCAGTGCCCACATTAAAGTGCACTTCTGAGACAGTAACGAAGAAAAAAACCTGGGATCAGCACTGAAACCACATTAAGAGCTGGCTATTCTCATTCCTCCTTGGAGGTTACTTAGTAACTTTTTTCCCCATGATGGCAATATGAGACCAGGGTGAGTTGCTGCACTTCAGTCTGATGCATGTTGGTACCCTCTGCAATCTCAGGTTCACTTAGAAGGGCTATCCAACAAAGAAAAAGCAGAGGTGAGTGCTTCACCTCTAATAATGCCTGTAGGCCACAATCTCCTCCAGCCAGAGCCAGTCATCTCACAGTCTTTCAGACGTACTGTATCAGAGTAACCCAATAAACCAACCAACATACTTTCAAACTAAAAGTTGGAACAAAGAAGAACAAAGACGCTTGCAAATAACTACAGTAGCAAGACCTTTGAAGGTGTTGTGAAAGACATGAAAAACAGTTACACTGACATAGAAAGCAGTGATGAGCAATAGCCAATCCAATTTGACTGAAGATGATTAAATTACTCCATGTTTTTTGCTCTTTTCTCAGACTATGGAGGATTTATGTGTTTGAAAACTATTTTGCAGAAATTTTATGTTAAAAAGATGTTGTCAGTTCACTTATAGTTGTAACATAAAATACTCAGAGCACACTAAAGCTGTTTGTGTTTCATATTTTTCCAAATCTTAAATAAATGTTGAGAAGTTCATGCTGTGGATTAGAACATCAGTAGGAGAAAAAAAATCATTTACTCTAAGGTAAATTACTTCATAACTTCACTTCGCAGTAAGATTACTTCATTTATGTGTTGGTTCAGGTTATTGTGATAAAGGTGATGAAAAGTAAAATGTTTACAGTATTATAGTAAAATATTAGAAACAGTTCTGTTCAATTACATCTACAGAATCTACCGTAAATGCTTTGTAAACTACCTTTCAATTTTTTTTTGAAAGAAATAAACACTTTTTTGGAGCAAGGATGCATTTAATTGATCAAAACAGTAAAGACATTTATAATGTTGAAAAAGATTTATATTTCAAATAAATGCTGTTCTTTTCAACTTTCTATTCCTCAAAAATCCTGAAAAAAATATCATGATTTTACAAACATATTAAACAACATATTTGTATTAATGTTGTTATTTTATTTTATAAATTTAATTTTTAATATTAATAATAATAAGAAATATTTATTGAGCACAATCCAGCATATTAGAGTGATTTCTGAAGGATCATATGATGCTGAAGACTTGAGTAATAGATGCTGAAAATTCAGCTTTGCTATCAGGAATACATTACATTTTTTAAATATATTAAATTATAAAAACAATTTTTCTGAATTGTAATACTATTTTACAATATAACTGTAATATAATATAATATAATATAATATAATATAATATAATATAATATAATTCACATAACCAGAATTACACTTGGCACAAAGATAAATACTCCTATACTTCCAAAGCTCAAAACAGATGCAACTTTAAATTTCCATAGCAACAGACTAAACTCCCGAAGGGAAAAAGTGGTTGATGGAATTGCAGTGAGATGAACAAAGAAAGACTTTCTTTTTCCCCAGATGGCAGTCTGGTAGTGCTTTTTATTTCTCCTGACAATTACGAGTAAAATACAGACCATCCCTGGCAGAATCTCTGAGCCCTAATCCTCTTTTGAACTGAAAACCTCAGTTTTTGTACTTCCAACATCACAGACAAAAGCTTAACCGAGGTACCAACATTATCCTCTTTAAGACAGAATTGTGGACTTCATAGCACACAGATTATCCTGTGCTTTTGTTGCTCTTGCTTATTGTGTTTCATTCTATCAGTACGTATGGAAGTCATAAAACCCCGGTCACCACATCATTCAACTGCTTTATGGTTCATGGTTTATGGTTCTGTTGATTCATCGATTGCCCTATTGAACATCACAGAGGGAGATACACAGTCACTGTATCCAGTAAGTTTTCTCATACAGAGATTTATCTTCATGTTTACTGAAAACAGCCCCCATAAGAATCGTCTTAGAATCGCTCCAAAGAACATGTTGTAATGCGCTTGACACCAGGAGCCTCTACTGGACTCATGACCGATGTGCCATTTTGAAGCAGTGCCCACATTAAAGTGTACTTCTGAGACAGTAACGAAGAAAAAACCTGGGATCAGCACTGAAACCACATTAAGAGCTGGCTATTCTCATTCCTCCTTGGAGGTTACTTAGTAACTTTTTTCCCCATGATGGCAATATGAGACCAGGGTGAGTTGCTGCACTTCAGTCTGATGCATGTTGGTACCCTCTGCAATCTCAGGTTCACTTAGAAGGGCTATCCAACAAAGAAAAAGCAGAGGTGAGTGCTTCACCTCTAATAATGCCTGTAGGCCACAATCTCCTCCAGCCAGAGCCAGTCATCTCACAGTCTTTCAGACGTACTGTATCAGAGTAACCCAATAAACCAACCAACATACTTTCAAACTAAAAGTTGGAACAAAGAAGAACAAAGACGCTTGCAAATAACTACAGTAGCAAGACCTTTGAAGGTGTTGTGAAAGACATGAAAAACAGTTACACTGACATAGAAAGCAGTGATGAGCAATAGCCAATCCAATTTGACTGAAGATGATTAAATTACTCCATGTTTTTTGCTCTTTTCTCAGACTATGGAGGATTTATGTGTTTGAAAACTATTTTGCAGAAATTTTATGTTAAAAAGATGTTGTCAGTTCACTTATAGTTGTAACATAAAATACTCAGAGCACACTAAAGCTGTTTGTGTTTCATATTTTTCCAAATCTTAAATAAATGTTGAGAAGTTCATGCTGTGGATTAGAACATCAGTAGGAGAAAAAAAATCATTTACTCTAAGGTAAATTACTTCATAACTTCACTTCGCAGTAAGATTACTTCATTTATGTGTTGGTTCAGGTTATTGTGATAAAGGTGATGAAAAGTAAAATGTTTACAGTATTATAGTAAAATATTAGAAACAGTTCTGTTCAATTACATCTACAGAATCTACCGTAAATGCTTTGTAAACTACCTTTCAATTTTTTTTTGAAAGAAATAAACACTTTTTTGGAGCAAGGATGCATTTAATTGATCAAAACAGTAAAGACATTTATAATGTTGAAAAAGATTTATATTTCAAATAAATGCTGTTCTTTTCAACTTTCTATTCCTCAAAAATCCTGAAAAAAATATCATGATTTTACAAACATATTAAACAACATATTTGTATTAATGTTGTTATTTTATTTTATAAATTTAATTTTTAATATTAATAATAATAAGAAATATTTATTGAGCACAATCCAGCATATTAGAGTGATTTCTGAAGGATCATATGATGCTGAAGACTTGAGTAATAGATGCTGAAAATTCAGCTTTGCTATCAGGAATACATTACATTTTTTAAATATATTAAATTATAAAAACAATTTTTCTGAATTGTAATACTATTTTACAATATAACTGTTGTACTTTTTTGATTCAACAAATACAGCCTTAGTAAGTAATAGAGACATTTTTCAAACAAAACAAAAAAATATATAAAATCTTACTTACCCCAAACTTTTGTACGCAAGTATACTTGTAATATAACAATGTCTTTAAAGATAAAAATGCTCTGCAATCTCAGAAATCATTCCAAGCACAAGTTACTGAAAATCATACTGAAGTCTCAAGCTTATTTCTATGGGTTTTTTTGTAAAGTTTGTAAAAGTTAGCAATAATGTGGGTGCTGTATGTGAACCGCATTTAGTCCAGGAGGTATTGTATTGTGAGGTGGCCTTAAAATACCTACTGGAGGAATTACACAACATAAAAGCACAAAATTTCATGTAAATATATCCTAATATGTTTTAGAATAAATTGGATTTTTCTTTGCCATTCAATTTAGTCTTCCCTATTTTCCACTCTGCATCTCTAATCCTCCAGCTGTGGCGGCAGCAGCAGAAACTAACCCTAAATCATCCTGAAATCAGGCAAGTGGAAACACTGATTACAGCATTTCATGACTGGCACAGCAGACTATATACTGTATAAAGAGAGCCGAGCCTATGTGGAAACCCTTAAATATAATTTCACAATATTGCTGTCTTAACTGTATTTTTGATCAAATAAATGTAGCCTCAGTTATACAAAAAATATGTTTTTACAGTGAAAATTATTATTGAACATAACAATTATTTTATTAGTGCCTAAACTATACATCACAACATCCTATGTTCTAAAACGTCCCTCTGATTGTCTTGTTTCTCTCCATACGTCTGTGTAATGACTCTGCTGGAGTCTGTTTACATCAGTGAAATTATTTATAGAACATCTCTTTCAGGATTCGTGGAATACAAAAGGCTTGAGGAAAAACAATCTCTGTGTCTTGTACCTTTTTCTGTTTGTCAGGGTGTATTACTGAACAGAAAGCAGTGAGCTGTGGTACCGAGAAAGGAAAGTGTATGAGCTCCTAAAGTGAATATGACAGATCTATAAGAGAAAAATCTCATTTTTTACATCGGGGGAATATTGGCCCATTTAGGCCTTCAGTAGTCTGATTAACAGAACAGCAATGGATCTTTTCTCATATTTTCTGTTATAGCTGTTCCCACTAGTAAAGGCTCAGTCTGTTGCCACCTGTGAGCCATTGTGATTAACACATCTTTTGCTAATACTAAGGTTAAAATGACGGCAGGCAACATCAGGTGTTGCTTTCCCATGAGACTGCAGTAATTATTCACTCATCTTGATGGGGATACAGTTGCATAACACAAAAACATCATAATAAAAAATCAGGAAACCTATTGTACTTCCAATTCAATCAGAGTCGTGTCTGAATGGAAATACGTGGAACGAGTAATTATTTTAACGGGAGTAGGGTATCACCATAATTTCAGCTGAATGCACTGAATGTTTTTATTGAGATGAAACATGCTTGTGAATATTTATTTGGTAAAATCAGCACGGCTTGAAAAGTTGCCTGTCTTTTTATTCTGGATTTCTGCAGCCTATAACTTCGACTCATGAAAGGCCTGTTTTTAACAAGCTGAAGAATTGAGATTCACCAGCAACACAGCACAGAGCAATGAAAGAGATTTCTCATTCTCTGTGCAAATGAAGTCACAATAAATGATCTGTGCTTCCCGACAGGAATCATCTTTAAACTTCGGAGAGATTCTCTGACACGCTCTCCAAACACACTCCATTCCTCTCAGCCCACTCACTCCTTGAAATTCAAATTTTTCTCAAACTGAATCGTATGAATTATTTACCTCAGATGACAGGACTGTGGGCTTCAAGCTCGATTGATGGCGGCTTGGCTCGGTCCGTTTCTAAACTGTTTATTGTCATTATAGCTCTCACACTTCTTTTTGCCTTTAACGAAACTGCCTCATATTTAACAGTTAAAAAGAATGTACTGAATACATTCTTGGTTTTCCCAGAAATATATGAAATGCATATTCTTTTGGTGTCATCTCTGAGTGGGATTAAAGGTGATGCAGTATAGCAGAAGTTCAAGCGTGAGTCAAAAACAGCTGAAAGAGAAAGGCTTTCAGGAGTCAGATCTGAAGATGCAGCTCAATTGCAAAGAGCACAGGGAGTCAGAGTACTCCACACTACAGATTTTCAACTTTCAGCCAAGCCACATTTGACTTTTGACATTGTATAACATTGTAGTATATAATGAATATTTTCCAGATCAGTTTATATTCAAGACTGGTTGCCCACTGAAGCTAAGCAGGGTTGAGCCTGGTTAGTACCTGGATGGGAGACCTCCTGGGAAAACTAGGTTGCTGTTGGAAGAGGTGTGAGTGAGGCCAGCAGGGGGTGCTCACCCTGTGGTCTGCGTGAGTCCTAACGCCCCAGTATAGTGACGGGGACACTATACTGTCAAAAAGCACCATCTTTCGGGTGAAATGTTAAACCGAGGTCCTGACTCTCCGTGGTCATTAAAAATCCCATGGCACTTCTCGTAAAGAGTAGGGGTGTAACCAGGCCAATTTGCCCCCCTGGCCTTTGTCAATCATGGCCTCCTAATAATCCCCAACCACTTGATTGGCTATATGACTCTCTCTCCTCTCCACCTGTAGCTGGTGTGTGGTGAGCGCACTGGCGCCATTGTCCTGTGGTTGCTGTGGCATCATTCAAGTGGATGATGCACACTGGTGGTGGTTGAGGAGATACTTTTTATGAAACACTGTGTTAGTTTTACACCAGATGTAACTGTACACACACCTTCCAAAAAGGTCAACTTTTGTCGCATCAGTCCACAGAATATTTGCCAAAAATCTTGTGGATAATCAAGATATTTTTTGGCAAATGTGAGACAAGCCTTTGTGTTCTTTTTGGTCAGCAGTGGCTTTTGCCTTGGAACTCTCCCATGGATGCCGATTTTGCCCAGTCTCTCTCTTATTGTTGAATCATGAACACTGACCTGAATTGAGGTCACTGAGAACACTGAATTGAGGCAAGTGAGTTCTTTAGATGTTGTACTGGGTTCTTTTATGACCTCCTGAATGAGTCATCGTTGCGCTCTTGGAGTAATTTTGGTAGGCCGGCCACTCCTGGGAAGGTTCACCACTGTTCCAAGTTTTCTCCATTTGTGGATAATGGCTCTGACCGTGGTTCGCTGGAGTCCCAAACCCTTAGAAATGGCTTTATAACCCTTTCCAGATTGATGTCAACTATTTTGTTTTTCATCTGTTCTTGAATTTCTTTAGATCGCGGCATGATGTGTTGCTCTTGAAGCATGCTTCACTTTGTCAGACAGGTTCTATTTAAGTGATTTCTTGATTCAACAGGTCTAGCATTAATCAGGCCTGGGTGTGGCTAGTGAAATTTAACTCTAAAAAATGATGTGGTTAATCATAGTTTCCTTTCAATCGGTCACTATCGATGTCACGTCGGTGACCGACGAATTGGGATCTCACTTAGAGAGACCAATCCACTTCGATTGTAAACTAAACGAGCCAATGCGCATTGGCATGCAATGATTGCATCCAGCTGCCGCTGATCACAGCATGAGCATAAAAAGGCAGCCGGTACAACGCATACCAGCTTTTTGCTTCGGAGCCGAGTGATCACATCGTTTTGCTCCTGACTACTCTACTGAGAGAAGAAGACTAAACGAGTTCAGCGCGCTCTTTGGAGCTCTTGGTGTTGGCGGTACGGCGCTTCAGCGATGGTGGTTTCCCGTGTCGAGTGGGTTGCACACATCAGGCTGCACTACCCCCTGTTTGTGTTGCAGGCGGCCATCTCCCCTGTGCGCTTCAGCACGCTGAAAGAGTTTTTTCCCTAAAAGAGCATTCATGGGTGAGTCTTTTTAAAGACAACTTTGTGTCTGGTAAACTCGACGTTGCATTTTTTTAAAGATGCTGTTGCGTCTGGCAAACTCAACATTGTGTCTTCCTACAGACAAAGTATCACCCATGTGTTTCTGGATGTGGTCGTTACCTGGTGTCTAATGATGTTCACGATCGCTGCCTCACGTGTGTGGGCATTAAGCACGCTGAGGTGGCGTTCATGGATGAGTCATGTTCTCATTGAGGGAAGATGACCATCTCTGAGTTGCGGGCCAAGCTCCGTTACCTCAGAAGGTGCAGAGCTCTGTTGCCTCTGCAGCGTTGCACCGCACACTCAGATCCCTGTTCAGTCCGTCCAACGGACTGGGTCCCTACGTTCCACATTGCTGCCCCACCGCGGGTACGTCAGTGGTCCCGCTGTTCCAGCTTGTATGGTGTCTGGGTGCCTGGCTACCCAAACGTCTTGCTGGCTCCTGCGGACAATCAGACTCGGCTATGCGATTCAGTACGCCCGGCATCCCCTCAAGTTCAGCAGCATCCGCTTCACATCAGTAAAGGCGGACGATGCTCCTGTCTTGCGTGCGGAGATTGCAGTCCTACTGGCGAAGGATGCGATAGAGCCGGTCCCTCCAGCATTCTCAACTACCTCGACGACTGGCTTATACTAGCTCAGTCTCAGAATCAGTTGTGCGAACACAGGTACTTGGTGCTCTCGCACCTCAGCCTGTTGGGACTTCAGGTCAACTGGGAAAAGAGCAAACTCTCCTCGACTCAGAGGATCTCTTTTCTTGGTATGGAGTAGGAATCGGTCAAGTACGCATCACGCAGGGACTTGCTCAATCGGTGTTAAACTACCTGAAAATGTTCAAGAGCAGGATGGCGGTCGCACTGAAACAGTTTCAGAGGCTCCTGGGGCATATAGCAGTTGCAGCAGCAGTCACACTGCTGGGGCTGCTTCATATGAGACCACTTCAACACTGGCTCCATGGCCGTGTCCCGAGGTGGGCATGGCTACACGGCACTCACCGGGTCCAAGTCACACCGGCCTACCACCAAATCTTCACCACGTGGTCAGACCTTGCATTCCTCCTGGCAGGAGTGCCCCTGGAACAGGTCTCCTGGCATGCTGTGGTTTACACGGATGCCACCACCACTGGCTGGGGGGCCACGTACAACAGGCACGCAGTGTCGGGGGTTTGGATGGGCCCCCAACTGCACTGGCACATCAATCTCCTAGAGTTGTTAGCAGTACACCTTGCCTTGAACCGTCTCAGAGGGCGCTTACGAGGCAAGCACGTGCTGGTCCGCACGGACAACACTGCGACCGTTGCGTACATCAACCGACAAGGTGGTCTATGCTCCCGTCGCATGTCGCAACTCGCCTGCCACCTCCTCCTCTGAAGTCAGAAGCATCTGAGGTCGCTTCGTGCCATTTACATTCCAGGCCTGCACAACCGTGCAGCTGACGAGCTGTCACGAGCTGCGCTCCCCGGAGAGGGGAGACTCCATCCCTAGATGATAAAAAAACAGACGCTGTGCAAGGTCAGGGAGGACGAGGAGCAGGTCTTGCTTGTGGCGCCGTATTGGCCCGCTCGGACCTGGTTCCTGGAATTAATGCTCCTGTGGAACCCGGAGGTAGTTGACACCACTTCAGCAAGTGTCCGTACTGTAGACCCTGTCAAGCTCCTCCATCCCCTCGGCAGCCAGTCGTGGCGGAAAGTCCGGCGCCAGGCTCTCACTCGATGAATCCGTGAGAACTGGTTGAGGGCTGGGTTCCATATGTATAGACCTAAGTGAATCTCATATGTGTAAAATCCATGGTATAGCCTTTTAATTCTACATGAAGTACATTGTTATCTATTTAAGTACATTTTTAAGTGAATATATATATATATATATATATATATATATATATATATATATATATATATATATATATATATATACTGTAATACATTTTTTATATATACGTTTAAAGGCTATTATCTTAAGAGATCTTTTTTGTAATGTAAATAAAATATAAAACACTGCTATGGGGATTTTATCTTATTATCTGCACTCGAACAATAAATAAATAATACTTTTTCATCTTTAACTTTCATATAGGGTCACGATCAGGATCACTGCAAAGGATTTCAGACAGGTCATTAAAGTAATAATGATGACTAAGAACACAACAATATCTTATTCTCTACTCTCCATTGTGCATAAAAGTTGTATATGATGTGTTTGATGGTGCATGAAATTTATGCAAGAGAGTCGAAAGAAATCAATGTCCTCTCCTGACTTTCCCATGTGAGTCATAGAGGAATTTTATGAATTTTTAATTGATGGCAGTGTTGGCATCTCTCTGTCCCCATCTTCTCTGAGTTCTGCATGTGAGTAAATCTACATTGATGACAGATGAGAAATATTGGCCAATAAAAAGTGAAATTTTGAAATCTCCATTTATCTTGTGACAGCTTTGTGATTTCATTCTTTTCAAGAATGAAATATGTGCATTTAATGAAATGTCATGTGACATGCACAGTTTTTGGTGTGTTTTTGTGTTCACACTCTGTCAGATTTTTCCAGCACTCTCTTTTTGGATCTGTCAATAGAGACTTGAGATATTGTGTGGTTTTCTCTGTTACTGAAGCCTGATTTGTTAAAGTTTGTGTAGTTGCACAAAACCAATGGCGCTCGAGCCGCCAGAGGGGGCAGAGCCGACTGCTATATAAGTCGGCCCTGAGCACCATTTCATCAGAATCATCTCCTTCAGCGATGAGACCATCTCTTTGCTGACTCTGCGATGAAGCAAGAAGCCGAAGCAAGAAGCTCAGCCTGCTCTTCCGCCATTGAACCAAGCCACTGCAGTGGAAGGATTTCCCCTGCGGCCATTCGGCTGCATAAAAAGAGTACATTTTCTGAGCAATTTCTCAAAGTGCATTGTTTCAAATGTCGCTTCGCGAGTGTAGCTCATGCAAGGACCCACTGCACGAAGTTGACGGTCATGACGAGTGTGTCGGCTGCACTCACCAAGGTTTCATGTTCTCACTACGAGAACATGAATCTCACCCGTCTTCCCTCGCGGATCACATTCTTCCACAAAGGCGGTCCTCCCCGCTCTGTTCTCCAGACTCCTTTCTCTCCAAAGAGGATGAAGCAGCGGAACAGCGGGACCATCTTCTCGGGCTCGAGTGATGTGGCGTCGACCCAGCACCCGCGCGCTTCACTCTCCCCGCAGTGCCTCATGCCGCTGGTGTGCTTTGCACGCAAGGATCAGCGCCCCTCGTCGGATGCGAGTGGCTTGGTCTCCTTCGGCGCTTCTGAGGAAGAGGTGGTTGTCGACGACTCCATGTCCTTGATGGCATCTGACGCTGACGAGTGGGTGTGTTACGGAGAAGAGCCTGAAGCTCCCCCTCCATCTCAGTATACGCGCCCCAGCATAGACTCAGAGCTGATCCGCATTCTCACGCGCGCTGTGGAGGAACTTGGCCTTGAGTGGTCGGCCCCAAAAGAGCCCGCCCCCAGCCTCCTCAATGAATGGCTCCAGAAGGGACAACGTCATCCTTCCTCCCGTCAGCGTCCAGCTCCATTCATGCCTGCGGTGCATGACGAGCTCACCAAAACATGGCGGGCTCCGTACTCGGCGCATGTTAACTCCTCGACTGCTGCAGCTCCGTTGATGGCGCTGAAGACTAGGGGTATTGCAAGCTCCCCCTCTGGAAGAGATGGTGGCTACTCACCTTCTTCTACCATCGAGCCACGTGCTTAAAGCTGCAGCACGCCCCTCAAAGCCATGCAGGATGAGCAGTGGCTAGCCAGGCCGGCTCAACCCTGCATACAATGTCTGTGCTTCAAGTGTTACAGGCCAAACTTCTCAGAGACATGGATGAGTCTGGCCGGGATCCTGGCGCCTTCACGGAGCTGCGTACGGTGACAGATCTGGCCCCCGCGCTACCAAGGTGATGACACAGGCAGTAGGCAAGGCCATGGCTAGCCTGGTGGTGCTGGAGCACCACCTATGTCTAAACTTAACGGACATCAGGGATGCCGAAAAGATTCCCCAGTTTCCTTCCTCGATTCCCCGGTTTCCCCCAAGGGACTTTTCCCACCAAAAGATGTTGCAAGCGCTGCATCATTTCCTGCCTAAGTGCCCCAGCTTGACGACTCTTTCAAGCCGCCCCAAGCCAACATACACACAGCAGCCTGCAAAGACAGCGCAGTCTCAGCTCTCGCACAAGCCGGAGCCTGACATCCAACAGCCCCCCTGGACGGCAAGGAGGTATCCCTACCAGAAGCACCAAGGTCCCCGCCCTTGTGTAGTGCTGGACCCTGAGCCTAAGAAGTCGTCCTGATCGGCGTGCAGAGAGGAAGAGGTGAGGGCAAGTTCTCACAAATCCCGGGACCCCCTCGAAGAAAGCTTGCAATCATTCCCCACCCCTTCGAGCACCTCTGAGTGGTGGAGGTTTTTTAGCGGGGCACGTCATGCCAGTTCAGCGTGTGCCACGAAACACTACCGCTGTGATAGCAGACCCAAATACCTTAAAGAGCACATTTCCTCTTCCTACACTCACACATGTAATTTCTCCCCCTTCAGGCGGCGAGCCATCATCAATAAAAATTAGAGCCTCTGGCCCCTCGGCTGCTGGCTTGGAAAGCCATTCCCGGTGTGTCAGATTGGGTTCTAAAGACTATAGAACAAGGCTACTCACTTCAGTTCGCTCGCAGGCCGCCTGTATTCAGAGGTGTTGTGCAGACTTCAGTGCAGGACAATTCTCATGTAGGACAGAATCTCATGTTCTTCGAGCCAAAGTGCAAACACTGCTTACAAAGGGTGCCATGGAAACGGTCCCCTTAGCGAACAGGGTGTCAGGCTTCCACAGCCGATTCTTACTTGTTCCCACAAAAGACAGCAGGCTCAGACCGATTCTCCTTTCACGAAGTGCGTAGACACGGCTCTTTCCCCTCTAAGACAGATGGAAATCTGCATATTGATCTACCTCAACGATTGGCTAGTACTAGCCAACTCAGAATGGCAGCTTATCGCTTACAGGTCGTTGTTGCTCAACCACCTAGAGCATCTTGGGTTGAAAATCAATCCAGCCAAGAGTTTTCTGATTCCTAGACAGCGAGTGTCTCTTCTGGGATCAGTCATAGACTCTGTAAGGATGCAAGCTTGGATTATGCCGGAACGCTCCCTGATTATCCAGCGAGTGGCGACGTCTTTCAGGCTGGGGACTGCACATCCCCTGAGGGCATTTCAAAGGATGCTCGTCCTCATGGCGGCTGCCTCCTCGGTTATTCTCCTGGGCCTGCTTCCCATGCGGCCCCTTCAGCTTTGGCTGAAAGACTGCGTTCCATCCCACGCCTGGCGCCTGGGCCGCTATTATGTTTTTCTCTCCTGTATCAGTCAGGCATGCAGCTGGGAATGACCTCCAGAAGGAAGGTGGTAACGACAGATGCCTCCGGCTCAGGCTGGGGCGCTCTGTACAAGGGCAACCTGGTGTACAGCTCCTGGTCGACCCACGAGCGATGCCTACATATCAACTGCCTTGAAATGATGGCAGTTTATTGGCAGATAACACGATAGTGGTGGCCTATATAAACTGCCAAGACAGCCTCAGGTTATGTCCCCTTCACAGGATGACTCGACGTCTCCTGCTTTTGGCACAGAGAGAACTCCTCTCACTATGAGCGGTTCATGTGCCGGGCAGACTTAACCATAGCGATGCCTACATATCAACTGCCTTGAAATGATGGCAGTTTATTGGCAGATAACACGATAGTGGTGGCCTATATAAACTGCCAAGACAGCCTCAGGTTATGTCCCCTTCACAGGATGACTCGACGTCTCCTGCTTTTGGCACAGAGAGAACTCCTCTCACTATGAGCGGTTCATGTGCCGGGCAGACTTAACCATGGAGCAGATATGTTGTCAAGGGACAATGTAGCTCCAGGGGAATGGAGGCTACATCCCCAGATGGTTCAGATGATCTGGTAAGTTTTCGGCAGGGCAGAGGTCGACCTCTTTGCCTCCGAAGACAACTATCACTGCCCAATCTATTTTTCGAGACAGCAGAATTAGGGGTGGGTATTGATTGGGTTTTTTACGATACCGGTGCCAAATCGATACCTTTAAAACGGTACCAGTGCCTAAACGGTGCCTGAACCGATACTTTTTTTAAAAACATTTAAAAAATATTTACAATTAATTTACATAGCATTCACATGCTCCTTGGATGCTTTCATTTCCAGAGTTGTGCTTCCCTTATTCTAAAGCTAATAAATGTATTTCACAATCTGGGTCATTATTTAATACAAAACAATATTAAATACAAAACCACACATAATGTTTCTACTGTATCTCTGTCATTCACTCTGATATTTAGCTAAACTGAGTGAATTGACTGAGTGCTGTCTGTCTTTAATCAGTTCTGTGAATGACTGTATGGTATGCCAAACGCTTGCAAGTTCACCACCTGATCCCTGAAAGGCATGGTGGGAACTTTGGGCACATATCCGGGCCATGGGGTCTCAGGACAACGTAAGAGTTACCCGTCTCGAATTCTAGGCACGAATCGTCGACCGAGAATGCCTGCAGGTCCCCTACCCTCTTGACAGAGGCTCGAAGGGCTCCTCCTTCAAGGCCGTCAGGACCGAGGGGAGATCCCAAGAGGGTAACAGCGATGTTCACACTTGTGGTCCAGGAGCGCCATCTTTGGCTGTGTCTGGCTGACATGAGGGACGCTGACAAGTTCGGTTCCTCAAGGTTCCTGTGTCCCAGACCGGCCTCTTCAGCGATGCAGTCGAGAACGTGGCCCAGCAGCTGAGGCAATCCGACATGTCCTGCCCTGGCGGGCAGCTGCTGCCTCCACTTGTCTGCCGGCTGCAGCACCCCAGCCTACTCATCGCCGAGGGCAGCCCCTGGCATCCACCCCTGCTCCCACACCTCATTCGCAGCAGCCTCGAGCAAGCGGCGCCGTGGAGCTGGGCGTAGGCAGGCCGCCCCACCCGTTCAGGCCCCCGTCAAACCTGGTGGTGAGCGGAAGAGCAAGAGGCCCTGGGACGGGCGACCCAGAGAGAGGGGGAACTGCTCTTTGGGAGATGGTGAATGCACCTCTCCCTCCACCGGAGGAGGGCCGGGTGGTGAATCTGGTTTCCAAAAAAGAGAACCGTTTTCTCTGGGTCCCAAGAGGGCATGGAGAGTCACGGACGGACCAACACCGGACCACACTCATCCTCTCTTGCCAGCATGCAGCAGCGGGTGGTTCTAGAGCGTCATTCAAAGGCCCTACTCACGCACCCTCTGCCAAACTGTGGAACCAGGTAAGCGTTGCACCGCACACTCAGATCCCTGTTCAGTCCGTCCAACGGACGGGGTCCCTACGTTCCACATTGCTGCCCCACCGCGGGTACGTCGGTGGTCCCGCTGTTCCAGCTTGTATGGTGTCTGGGTGCCTGGCTACCCAAACGTCTTGCTGGCTCCTGCGGACAATCAGACTCGGCTATGCGATTCAGTTCGCCCGGCATCCCCTCAAGTTCAGCAGCATCCGCTTCACATCAGTAAAGGCGGACGATGCTCCTGTCTTGCGTGCGGAGATTGCAGTCCTACTGGCGAAGGATGCGATAGAGCCGGTCCCTCCAGCATTCTCAACTACCTCGACGACTGGCTTATACTAGCTCAGTCTCAGAATCAGTTGTGCGAACACAGGTACTTGGTGCTCTCGCACCTCAGCCTGTTGGGACTTCAGGTCAACTGGGAAAAGAGCAAACTCTCCTCGACTCAGAGGATCTCTTTTCTTGGTATGGAGTTGGAATCGGTCAAGTACGCATCACGCAGGGACGTGCTCAATCGGTGTTAAACTACCTGAAAATGTTCAAGAGCAGGATGGCGGTCGCACTGAAACAGTTTCAGAGGCTCCTGGGGCATATAGCAGTTGCAGCAGCAGTCACACTGCTGGGGCTGCTTCATATGAGACCACTTCAACACTGGCTCCATGGCCGTGTCCCGAGGTGGGCATGGCTACACGGCACTCACCGGGTCCAAGTCACACCGGCCTACCACCAAATCTTCACCACGTGGTCAGACCTTGCATTCCTCCTGGCAGGAGTGCCCCTGGAACAGGTCTCCTGGCATGCTGTGGTTTACACGGATGCCACCACCACTGGCTGGGGGGCCACGTACAACAGGCACGCAGTGTCGGGGGTTTGGATGGGCCCCCAACTGCACTGGCACATCAATCTCCTAGAGTTGTTAGCAGTACACCTTGCCTTGAACCGTCTCAGAGGGCGCTTACGAGGCAAGCACGTGCTGGTCCGCACGGACAACACTGCGACCGTTGCGTACATCAACCGACAAGGTGGTCTATGCTCCCGTCGCATGTCGCAACTCGCCTGCCACCTCCTCCTCTGAAGTCAGAAGCATCTGAGGTCGCTTCGTGCCATTTACATTCCAGGCCTGCACAACCGTGCAGCTGACGAGCTGTCACGAGCTGCGCTCCCCGGAGAGGGGAGACTCCATCCCTAGATGATAAAAAAACAGACGCTGTGCAAGGTCAGGGAGGACGAGGAGCAGGTCTTGCTTGTGGCGCCGTATTGGCCCTCTCGGACCCCTGGAATTAATGCTCCTGTGGAACCCGGAGGTAGTTGACACCACTTCAGCAAGTGTCCGTACTGTAGACCCTGTCAAGCTCCTCCATCCCCTCGGCAGCCAGTCGTGGTGGAAAGTCCGGCGCCAGGCTCTCACTCGATGAATCCGTGAGAACTGGTTGAGGGCTGGGTTCCATATGTATAGACCTAAGTGAATCTCATATGTGTAAAATCCATGGTATAGCCTCAGAGCCCGTGTTTCCCCCGGCAGATTTCCAAGAGGGTTATAATCACCTCTAATCTTCCATATGCACCTAAACGGTTGTTCATATGTGTAAGTGCTTCCGCAACGTTCCTGTTCCAAGTAT
>NW_015505682.1:973727-996028 GCF_001515645.1 Sinocyclocheilus grahami
GCAGAATGGCAGCTGCAGCACGCCGAAGATGAGCAGCACTGAATGGCAACCCCCGCTGACGCGCCGTAACACCAACGCCAGCTGTTTCTTCCAAACACTCGCGGAGATTCGTCCTGAGAAGGCTCGGCTCCGAAGTGAAAAGCTGATGTGCGTTTGCTCGCGCTCTCCTTTTATACCCGCACTGCGGGGCGGGGTGCGCATGGCGAAACACGC
The DNA here is from genome assembly GCF_001515645.1 of Sinocyclocheilus grahami. Taxonomy (NCBI): domain Eukaryota; kingdom Metazoa; phylum Chordata; class Actinopteri; order Cypriniformes; family Cyprinidae; genus Sinocyclocheilus; species Sinocyclocheilus grahami. The sequence continues at coordinate 973,941 of NW_015505682.1, forward strand.
ACACCAACTGTCATTGGCCTGTTTAGTTAACACTCGAAGGTGATTGGGCTCTCGCGCGAGATCCCAATTCGTCAGTCACGACTGACGTAACGTAGAACGTGACTGACTGAAAGGGAACTCCCTATCCATCCATGCAGCCTGTCATGAATGAGCAGGGAGAGCAGCAATAATAACCCCCCTAGGGTTAACAGAACAGAACAAGGCAGATATCATTAATGTACTTGATATTTAAGTGTAACACTTTATTCAAGATAAAGGAGTCTGATTAGCAAGGAATATCAGAAAGCCAAGTCCTGACTGTGACGAAAGGAGGAGCTGGGGATAGAGGAGGGTAATTTGCTCCTGAGCAAGCTGAAAAGCTGCTGAATAATACTGAATAGAGCTTATATAGGAATGCCACGATAGGTGTCGTATTCCTATAGGTAGATGTGATCAGCTGAGAATCAGCTGATGCAAGCTTGACTCACGGGACCTTCCAGAACTAACGCTTAATTTAAGTTAGTGGAACCCTTACTTTCACTTAGTTACTCCCAAACATTGAGTTGTTGTTGTTGTTTTTATATCTGAATAACTATATCTTTTGGGTCTTGTCTCTTTACATAATGGTAATTCAGTGTCTAGCGAAATGTATGAGACAGTGATTTAAAGATATTATATTACTTGAAAATATATCTCTGAAAGTCATTGAGGTTTTAATGCACTAGGGAAGATACGCCACTCCACAGAGCAGATGGCAGGTGAACATAATCTCCCAGATACACCTGCTAAAGCTGAAGATATTCAGCATGAGGTCACGGATCATGTTCAAGTTCACCATGCTGAAAGTCAGTCTGCGTTGTGAGAATCATTGTTATTCTTTGCAGCATCAAACACTTTGGTTCATCATAGACTGTTTTACCCACAAAAGATTGTACGTTTTGTAAAACAAAACAAACTAAATACACAATTAATTACTAAAACTTTAGCTTGACAGAAAATATAAAAATAAAAACTAATTTAAAATATTATCAAAAACTATGGTATCCCAGTGATGCTAAAATAACAAGCTATTTGTGATATTTTTTTATTAATAATGGCAACAGTTAAAAAATACAGAGTGTCTATTTACACTAAGTGCTAATAGCCCGCCTTGTTGGCAGAGGCTATTTACACTAACTCCATCCACGAGTTCGAATCCACCTTTTGCCAAACTCATTCTTCTCATCAGATTTGCATCAGAAAGGCATTTATTTTAAAATCAAATAAAGGAAATAATCGAAAAGTGTCAAATAAAGTGCCTCATGGGTGTTGATCAGGTTTAGGGGTATGTGTAGAGAGGGCTTTGCCAATGTGGCATACATTTAATAATTTTAATAAGAAAGATAATTTACACTCAATACATTATTGCATACTGTTTTATAATAAATAGCTAATTTCTTAGCGATAGATGCTATTTACACTAGGTCAAAATAGCAGGATTTTCTGCTATTTATTATACTACTTATTGCAAATAGTAGCAAATATATGCACCTCAGTATTGTACATAATTAAACAATATGCAATAATAATTTTTATTCAAATTATTAAATGGATGCCACCTTACCTGATACTTTGTTTTCAACTTTTCGATTATTTTCTTTCTTTTTATTGAAAATTAATACTTTTCTGATGTGATACAAGATATGACAAAGGAGAAGAAAGAGGTCTGCAAAAGGCGGATTAAAACACGGGTCAATCGCGCCAAAAAGACTACAGTATGCAATCCACCATCTACACCACTGGAGCTGTTGTATTGATTGCAGTCTTTTGTATTGTATTGTTTGTATCTCAATCACACGTTTGTGGGCGGAGTTAGTATAAATAGCCTCTGCCAACAAGGTGGGCTATTTGCACTTAGTGTAAATAGACACTCAAAAAGAGAAGTCATTGCTATTTGCACTTAGTGTAAATAGCATCTATCACTAAGAAAATATGGTATTTTCACTTAGTGTAAATGGCATCAATTGCTATTTTGAAAGGTAAGGACGTGACGTGTGGCCAAGTATGGTGTTCCATACTCAGAATCTGTGCTTTGCATTGCACCCATGCAAGTGCACACACACAGCAGTTAGTAGTAAACAAACACATACACACTGTGAACACACACCCGGATCAGTGGGCAGCCATTTTTGCTGCGGCGCCCGGGGAGCAGTTGGGGGATCAGTGCCTAGTGTTAACAGCATCAATCACCGCTGCCTAAAAATATTATATACATCAAATAATGGTGAAGCAATATTATAGCCAAACTTGTGGTGTAGAACTGCAAAATTTAACAACAACTGCATTTAAAAGAACCAATTTAGATGGAGCATTCATGTACAGTCCCAGTAAAGTATGACAGATCACATTAGTCTCCAGCATCCCTTATATCTAGCAGTGTGTGCAAATAAACAACGCAATCAGATCTCGGTTTATTCCCCCGTCAGTACACTATTTACCCAGCAATCCTGTCAGTCAGTCACAGTCAATCAGACACTGCTGCGCTCCAAGCCTGAATGACCTTGATCATATTTCAGATGTCCTCAGAACTTCAGTTACACACCTGTGCTGATGTTAAGAATCAGTCATTCCTGCTGGCTCTGATACAAAAGTAAGCATTAAGACCAGCTTTTAAAGTGATTCTGAAAGTAATTGTGTTTTTCACCACTATGAACTTTCAGATAACAATGACGCTGAATTGAAGGTGAGGGACAGAGAGGAGAAAACAAACAGAAGAAGACATCAAGCTTTTGAACATTTCACATTTCAGTCTTCAAGGTCAACACATCAGCCCTTATCTATAGCAACGGCTTGTACACGGTATGATCAGAAATTCAAAAAACAGCTTCACTGAGTTTCCCAGAAAGCTGTCAGTATGAATTATTCAGCTCTATTAAGGGTGAAAAGAGATGTGAAGCAAAGACAGACACTTAAGAATCTGAAAATTACACAACGTTCTCAGCTAATGTTCAGGCAAGGTTAATGTTCTGACAAGGTTCTCTCAAAGTTATGAACAAACATGCAGTATATATATATATATATATATACACAGTGCCTTGAAAAATAATTCTTTCTTTTTTCCATGTTTTGTTATGTTGCTGCCTTATGTTAAATTGCTTTAAAAAAAAATCCCCACATCATTCTACACTCCATACACCATAATGGCAAGCAGAAAACAGGTTTTTTACATTATTTTTATTAAAAATAAAAAACTTATATGATTCCATTGCATAAGTATTCTTATGACTAATCTTGGACAGTTGAAATTTAGCTCAGGAGCATTCATATTGCTTGTAGATGTTACTACACTTCAAGTGAAGTTAACCTGTGGCAAATTCAATTGAATGGATATGATTTGGAATGGCACACACATCTTAATAAAAGGTCTAACAGCTGAAAATGCATATCAGAGCAAAAACCAAGCCCTGAGGTCAAAAGAACTACCTGTAGAGCTCAGAAACAGGTTTGCGTCAAGCCACACATCTGGGGAAGAGTTCAGAAAAAAATCTTCTTCATTGAATGTTCACAGAATCATGTAGCCTTCATTATCCATAATGGAGGACGTTTGAAACAACTAGAACAATTCCTAGAGCTTTCCTCCTGGCCAAACTGAGCAACTGATGGAGAAGGGCCTTGTCTAGAGTGATGACAAAGAAGCTGATGGTCATTCTAGTTGAGCTCCATGATCATATATGCAGATGGGAGAAACCTACAGAAGGACAAACATCACTGCAACACTCCACCAATCTGGGCTTTATGTCGGTGTGGCAAGACTCATTCTTCTCCTCAGTGAAGACACTGAAAAACCCACTTGGAATTTGCAAAAAGCACCTTAAGGACCCTTAGACTGTGAGAAACAAGATTCTCTGGTTTGATGAACCTCAATTCCAAGCATAAATAGGTGATTGTCTTCAGAAACATTTTTTGTTATGCTGGTTGAAAGTCTCTTCACATCCTGATAGCAATCATCAAGTTAAGTGGTCTAAATGTATTTATCTGTATTTATATATTCTGTGGAAGGCGTAGGACCAAGAAGTGTTCGTCCAATCAAAATGCTCGGTCCGATAGTTTTAATTGGCTTTCCTACCTGCCTGTTAACGTATGTATTTGCATACCTCTGCGCACCCGGTTCGCGCAGACAGGATACGTCATCAGCGCGTTCACGCACGCTGTGTGCAGACAGAGTGAGAATGGCAGACAAACATCAACAACCCGATTTTCCTTCCTGGTATTGTAGTACTTTTAAAGTTTTCTCACCGGTGAATGACACATGATGTAGCCCAGCGGTTCCCAATTCCAGTCCTCGTGCATATACATATACACTCACTTCAAACTGGAAGGTGGAATATCCGGTGATGTCCACTTCGCAGGGCACTTACAGTCGAATAGAACAAACGTCGCATGTGATAAGAGATACATAAGAAATGTGCAGAGCGAGGACTGGAATTGGGAACCGCTGATGTAGCCTATTGTAGTAATGTTGACTCTGGTATTCTGGTCTGTGCGTTCAGCGGGCGTGGCTTTGGACGGCGATTTCAGGGAGGGTTGGACGTTCGCTGTCAGTGCTATCAGACTAAAGTTAGCATTTTCCAAGATCTCCTACTGCACCTTTAAAAAAAACCTAATCCAGAGCATACAGAACCTCAGACTGGGCAGAAGGTTTACCTTCCAACAGGACAATGAACCTACAGTAAACACAGCAAGAGTGGCTTATAGACAACTCTGTGAATGTCCTTGTGTGGCCCAGCCACACCTTGGGATTGAACCCAATCAAATATTTCTGGAGAAACCTGAAAATGTGCGTCTGCCCCCATCCAACCTAACAGAGCTTGAGAGGTGAAGAGGCGAGGAGAAGAATGATAGATAATTGCCAAATGCTGATGTGCAAAGCTTGTCGCATCATACCCAAAAAAACTTGAGGCTGTTAAGGTGCTTCAGCATACTTATGCAATGTACTTATTTCAGTTTTTTATTTTTAATAAATTTACAAAGTTGTGACAGTTCTGCTTTTGCTTTGTCATTATGGTGTATGGAGTGTAGATTGATGTGGAAAAAAAGGTAATTTAAAGCAGTTTAACATAAGGCTGCAACATAAAATGTGAAATAAATATATATATATAATGAAAGTCATTGGGGTCAAAAACTTTTTTTGGATCCCATTGACTTTTACTGCACAAACAGGAAAAAAAATAGTTTTTTAATTATTTAAAAAAACAGACTAAATTTATTTTAAAATAGTATGACAGACTAAAATTTAAGTCACTATTCATTGATTATCTTTGTTCAAGATTGTGTATCTATGACCAAATATCCTTTGTAAGGGAAGAATCTAATGTAACGTCAGGTAACAAAATTATAAATCACTGGCCACAGCAGGAGCACAAAGTTAGGTCAAACATTCAGTCGGTCACATTGAACTGAGTGTGCTTTTTACACATCGGCATGCGGCTTGAAGCGGACTTGGGCATCGTTTCTCTGAATTCTTCTTCTAAGCAAGTGGTAAGAAAAATATTTATGAAGCCAGTTCACAGAATCAAGCACAGGAGGACTATAATTAAAGAGATGAAGCTGTTTCACTCTGACTTTGTACTACTGTCTATGGGCCAGACAGGCCGTAACATGTGTGTGCTTATGTTTTGAGAGGTTAAGGCTTGCAGTGACACTGGAGCCGCAGGTAAAACATTATTATCAAGTGGATTTAGAGAAGAACATGCTGTGGGTCAAAACACTGTGTCGGCCCCCAGGGATGTGAAACTTTACCTCAGGCAAAGCTGAAAGAAGATCTCTATATCAGTCTCTGTTGGACCCTACTGTTCCCCTACCCTGGGGGGATGGAAAGTGTGCTGTTTCTTATCACAAAGTGCAGAAATGTAATGACTAATGAGCAGGATTGGAAGCAGATTTAATTAATTATACAAAACACATGAGCATATTAACATACAAATTAGAGCTAGAAGGCAGAATTCTTAATTCTAACGTGGAGGCCTAATCATTTTAATAAGAAAAATCACTCTTATGTTTAAAGAAGCACAAGTGGCGAGCACATGCAATGGAACAGCACTTCAGAATATAGATTTTGCTATTTAGAGCTCAAGCAAACAACAGTTCCCCTTCAGGAACTCGAGCTGCGTCGAGTCGCTTTGGGAACGCCCTTGCGTGACCGCGTTCTGAAGCACGTGTCAAATCCGTCCAATGGAGCAGCGAGACGTCACGAGCAGGGTGACGTAAGCACCAGAAAGCATAAAAGCACATCCGGCCGGGCGCAAACCAGCTTCTGCTCTTCAGTAGCGCTCTGTGTATGTGTCTGTCTATTTACTGTTGTCTGTCCGCACAAGCACTCATATATATAAAACAATGAGAAAGTCTATGGCGAAAAAAGGTAATTTAAAGCAGTTTAACATAAGGCTGCAACATAAAATGTGAAATAAATATATATATATAATGAAAGTCATTGGGGTCAAAAACTTTTTTTGGATCCCATTGACTTTTACTGCACAAACAGGAAAAAAAATAGTTTTTTAATTATTTAAAAAAACAGACTAAATTTATTTTAAAATAGTATGACAGACTAAAATTTAAGTCACTATTCATTGATTATCTTTGTTCAAGATTGTGTATCTATGACCAAATAGCCTTAGTAAGGGAAGAATCTAACGTGAGGTAACAAAATTACAAAACATCAGCGGTCCCGCTGTTGCCGAGGCACAGCGCAGACTGTCGTCGTGGGGATCGCGGGTGGATTTAGCGGAGGGATCCGAGACGGGCTCGTCCTTTTCTCGGTCCTCACCCGCTAGGTCTGCGGCTCTCTCTCTCTCGCGCCCCCCCCCCCGCGCGAGAGAAAGAGCCAGACGCTTCATCTATCTTCCTCCGAGGAGGTGGATGTGACGAGTGTTCGTCACATCCAGGTCACGCAAGGGCGTTCCCAAAGCGACTCGACGCAGCGTCTCGTTCCCTCGGGGAACCATGGTTACATACGTAACCTAGAGACGTTTTTAGTAGCAATACACAATGCAGTGCAAAGGTAAAAGAAAAAAAGTCACTTTTTTCACTAAGTGAACAACATTTACTTGGCCATTTAACTATAGATTTACTGATAACCAAGTTTAAAGATAACGCTGGCTCACCAATCACTAGCCCAGCTCCAGCCGGATCAGTGGGATCACTGGTGGGAGCAGTGATGATAACATCATTTCTGAAAGGTTCTATTACACAGGTTTTGGTTTCCATGGTGATCATGAATGTACTTTGAGAGGAGCAATGGTGGGGATTACTCAATCTCTTCTGATTAGAACATTTGTTTGAAAATGCAAAACAAGGCGAAATTTTATGTTTTGACATAGTTGTTATGCCTTACGGTGTTTTTCCTGGCAATGCTCTTTGGCACTCACTTTCAGAGCATTCTGGGCCTGATTGATTGCACTCTGTAAACTATCTGCGAGAAGGAACAATTCACTTAATCGGTGGATCTTAGAGATTGACAGTAGAATTTTAATATGAACACAAGCTGTTTCTCTTATTCTTTTCAAAGGGTATTCAGTTGCTACTTTGTAAGCCTTAAAGAGATAGTTCACCCAAAAATATAAAAATTTGCATTTTTATTTACTCACTATCATGTGGTTGCAAAACTGTGTAACTTTCTACTGTTATTGAAAAAAAATAGAAGACATGGAAAAATAGGATTTTGAAGAACTGGACTTCTGTACATGCAATTTAAAAATTAAAAAAGGCCCTTGGTCTACCTCTTACCTTCATGAGAGTTTATTAGAGAATTTGTCATTCTTTTTAGTCGTATCTTTTCAATGAATGATTTGTTCACAACCTGGAATATATGGACCTGGAGTCCATTTTTATAACACCAAAAAGGAGGACACATTGCAGGATCCAGTGAAGCCAAAAACTGAAAAAATAAGCCAAAATCTATAAGCTGTGACAGAAATAAAATTTTCCATTATAAGAGGTGACATTTGCTGCCTTAAACTGAGTTTAAATATAAAATATATTGAATAAAGAAATAGGAAATGTTAAAAAATTAGGTGGTGGCAAATCATTGCTTCATTCAACCAATTCATTCCAAATTACTGATTCATTCAAGCAAGTGACTGGTCAATGAATGGGTCATTGAATCATTGACTCACCCAATTCATTCCGAAAATGCATTCAGAAAACTCTGAAACATGAAACACAACTATTTTAGGAGATGCAACGGTTCTACTGTGACTCTCTTTACAACTAAGCTATTTTTCTGGGTGGAATAAAGAAAAAAACGTCAATACTGACAATACTTTGTCTAAAAGCAAATGTCAACAGTCTCCAGATTATAGTATGTTACTTCTCAGACATTTCAAGACCGAACAAACACAGATTCAACATGTTCAACCTGTGAAAATAAGGGCCAATCAATGCCAACAGATGCTGACTGGGTTAATCCACTTGTAAGACTTGAAGAACCTATAAGACACTTTGATCTTCTGAGATACGGACAATACACACACAGTGTATTAAGATAAAGACATCTGTTTCGACATCTCACTGAGAGAAAATGCGAGAAAAGTCCCTTCTCACCTATCCTTTTCATTCGCTTCCTTCATCTCACCCATCTCCCTTCACTCAGCTCACTCAGAATGGTCGACAATGTTCTACATGAATGCAAGTGATATTCACAGCCAGGTTTGGTATTATTTGAATTGTCTCCGTGTGACTGGTACAATGGTTTCAATCTTACAAGATGTAGACTAAAAGGTAATAAAGATCCTAAGAGTTTAGAGATATTTTGCTCACTGTATAGGGTGTGCCATTTCCCAGTGTCTTTCAAGCAAAAGACAATCTTTCCCCAAAAGGTGTAAAACTCTCAATGTCTGGGACTTGATCAATGCAAATTCCAATTGTCTCCATTTGGAAGATGTTTGTCTTGGACTTAGTATTTAAAGAAATCTTGCAAGAAGATCAGGGCACTTCTGTAGCCATATGAGCCCGTAGAGTGGAGTGTGCCCATACACAGCATACTATGTATTTTACTGAAGTAAAATTAGATTTATTATTGAGGATTTGATGTCTTGCATTGATTATCTCTGAATTGAATATGTAATTGGCATCATACATATTTACCAGACTGATAATAAATTGTCACATTTAAATTTATTCCGTAAATTTACTCAAGTAGATTACATTGTATCCCTGTTACCGCATTTCTGACTCAGGTTAGTAACGGACTAAAATTCAGTTGAGATGGAGCATACGGCACATCAACTGGAACACTTGTTATTAGTTCAAGTGTACTTAGACTGTAAGGGCTAAAAGGGAATTTCCGTTTAGGTCAACTGAATGTTATTCAACCAACCTAAATATGGTGAGCCTAACCTCTGTTTACTGTAATTTTACTCTAGCTAAATGTACATGGGAAACCATGGCATGGCCAAACTAAAGCTAGTATCAGAGAAAGAAATAAATAGTAAATAGTCAATTACCTCTGTCCAATAACCCAGACTGGCAAGCATGTGACCGTGAGGTGCGCTAACGGCCAGTGAGATATGAATAGAGTAACGAGTACAATCAAAATAGGAGTCAAATAGGATAAACAAATACTTAGAAAATTATATTATTCAAATGACCAATGATCAATTGATATTTCAACCTAAATTCAAGGTTATAATAAAATGGAGTCAGATTAGAATTTAACTTAAATAACTCTGTGCACTGAAAAGAAAGAACATAAAGGAAACCTTCAGCCACCATTGGATACCTTCGTTGGGCCAATTGCGTGAACCTTACACACTGATCAGACAAAACCCATCAAATTCTGTTGCTGTTTATCTGCATCTGCCGATGCATTGTGAACTGACCTTAAAATGTAGGCCGCTTAATATTAACTAAAACATGGACTATTTCTAAATTCATTAATTTTTTTATTAGATACCATTGGAGAAAGTGTAAAACAGTGATGAATTTAGGAGGACAAATGAAAGCGGAGCAGGTAGGTGAACATGGTATTCCAAAACTAGACTGTCTGACCTAAAACTGGACAGATTATCACCCTATATAGACCACTTTTACTGAACTTTTATGGTGTTTTTGAGTTTTAAAGTCCCATTCCCTATGGCTGCATGGAAAAGAACAACGATCCTTCAAAAAAAATTCTTTGGGGTCTCATGGGAGAGTCACAGGTGCTTGGAAAGACATGATGAAAGTAAATGAATTTTTTTTTTTTTTTGGGTGAACTATTCCTTTAAATTATTCACTTCCCAAACTGTGAAACAAGATAATACACCATTCACAGTTTAAACTCAGCCTGTTATTGGAATAGCAATTCTCCAACAAACAGCATGAGCCAAGCACGCTTTACTGATGCCCATTCACCCCCTTCCACATAGACAGAACTTTCACAACACTGTCAAGGGGATTGCTTGGGATAGGAATGTTGCCGCAGTTCTTTGATGCCGCAGCAGGATTCCATTAAAGATGTGCGGTATGAGACAATGACAGGCTTTCAGAACAGCACTTCACATTGTGGTAGTGGTGGCGAGAGACAAAGAGACAGAAGGAAAGAAGAGCAAGAGAGTGAGGACAGCTAAAAAAGGGCATGTTTAATGAAGTCCCAAAAAAAAAAGAGGTATACACACTCTCACACTCGTGTGATAAGTGCAGGCCTTGGTTTTTATAAGTTTCCAGGGAAATGTTTAGCACAATCTGCATGTGCTCATGTTAATGATACTAATTCCTTACTTTTATATACAGCTTTTTTTTCACACTCAAAACATTTTAAAAAGAGATCTTCTGAATCTTCTGAGCCCCCGCCAGTGTTTAGAATCTACCTGGATGATGCAACTCCAGATGAAGAGCACAAGAATGCGCTCCACACACCAGCTAACAGTGAGAGGAGATGGAGACTGTTGTAGACAAACAGCGAATGTGATGGTTAGGTGGTCATGGGGTTTTTAGTATCCACAGAGAGTCACGATCTAAGTTTGACTTCTGATCCAAAATAATTTTTTTTTTACGTGTCTCCATCAGTATGCTGGGGCATTTGGACCCTGAACAGCAGAAAAGAATACAGCAGAAAAAATACAGTAAATACAGCAGGGAAAAAAGTATATTTTCTAGTTAGTTGTAAATATTAATCACATTAATACTTGTGAAAATAGCTTTAATGTACTAAATATTAAGACTGTTTGTTGTATTTAGTTCTCATCTCTTTGATTCCAAAGTAGAAAAAAAACTGTTGTATTATTTATACACAGACTCAAGAATAATTTAAAAGGTATAAAATTAAGTTATATCAACTGGAGTAAGGTGCTAGTGGTCCCAGCCTGCATAAGGGCATGAATAATTAATATTGTTGCATTTTGCATTGCATTTTGGTTTATTTACACTGTTATTTTGAAAGTAAGCTGTTTTGCATCACCTGGAGTTCATTTTCTATGAACCGTTTGGGTTTAGAAATTATGCACTGATTGTAACCATTATTGTGTTTTGTGTACCAGGCGTTGAGATGTGTGTGTGCAGCTGAATCTATTGTTTGTCAAAGTATAATGCTGTATTATATTGTATAACATTTAGCTCTCATCACTAGGCTGTTTAAAATCGGTTTTAAAGGAAAGTCTGCTGTGTATAACAGTTCACTGTTTGTATATATTGTTGGTTTAAATGTTTTTAGGTGTCACCGCTACAGATTTGAGTAAATGTTAATCTAACATTAACATTTACTATTATTATGCATACTTTACTATTATTATTGTCTCAAGCAACATGTGGCTTATTGAAGATTTAGATATACTGTACTGAGGAATGATATGATGGTAAAAGTTAGCATGGAATCCCTTGGAGTGCATTAAAAATGTATCAAAGACTGTCAAAGTAGCCTGAGAATGGTGAAGTATCAAGTCAAGTGAAAAAATCTGGAGTATTAGCATGGACTACCCTGAAAACGCATCTTTCCCAAGGATGGATTTCTGATACATGTCAGCTTCTGTTACTATTTGTGGGAGACAGACATGCCTGCTCTGTCATTCAGTGTCAGTCAGCGGCATACAGAGATGAAAGTCTGTTGAGGCGTACAGTGGTTTAATCAGAGATTTGGGGTCTGATGTTGAAAGCAGAGGCCACTAATGGATTCAGTAGATGTAGAGTCTCCAGAGAGCGGACTTTGAGCAGCAGGGATTACATGAAAAACCACCATCTTAGTTCAGTATAGCCATATAAACCCACTCGTGATTGGGGCAATGCATGCATGGCAAAAAGTCAAAATCCCTTTGAGACATTTTTACACCATCAAAGAAAAGAAATGTCTTTATCTTGATTGATTTTTATTTTTTTATTTTTTTGGAACTGAGTCTTCAAAGTCCACAAATATATTTCTGATCGATAGCAAATAGCATTCTTTTACTACATATTAATGCATTTGTGCAACAAAAAAATAAAAAACAGTATGCAGTATGATTTGACCTGCAGCTTGGTTATTGCAATAGGATTAAAATAAGAAAACACAAAAGGGAGTGTGTACTTTAAGGTAACTGGGAGCCGAAAAAGACTTGTTCAAACACTAAAAAACAAAAAGAAATATCAAGAATTATGCTGAAGGCATACCAGACCAAAAAAAATGAAATAATATTACCATTTATTGCCAAAGGAGCAAAAATAGACAGGGAAACCGAAAGAGATGCAGGGAATGTAAACCACTTCTCCAAAATAACCATATACTTACACACTTTTTCAGGTACATTTGCCTCAAACTTTTTTTAAGAATCTTTTTAAATTCTCTCCCCACTATCACAAGAACTATGAATCACTAAGAGGGAGCAAACATTATAAAATGCAATTGCATTAATGTTGATATTTTCGTCAGTAAATCAGTGTTCAAATGAATCCGCTGACTGAATGATTTAATGATTCACTCATAAAGACAGTTATTGCCATCTACTGATGTAAGATTGCAACTGGAAAAATGCACAGACTTGGCATTCCATCTGGAACATATATTTGATCTTCCTTTTAAACAAATATGTTTGCCGTTTCAAATACTATAAATTAGAAGACTCAACACAAATTAGTTATGATTCTGTTCATAACGTTGTGTTGAGTCTGACACGATATGTCAGATTTGATTTAAATGTACTGCAAACTCCAGCAACATTCTTAGGGCCAGATTTAATAACAGCTTGTGCCAGTATAAACCCTCTTTAGACGTAAAAGAATTCAGGCAGGATTTACTAAAGACTTGAGGTGGAAAAGGTTTTGTGGCTAACCTTATTGAATACAAAGGCCCTTTAAGGCAAGTAATTTCACTCGACAGTCATCTTTGAAATGCCTCTTGGGCAGCTATTTCAGTCATGCAAGTGCAGCTCCAAACTCTTTGAATAGGGAAACATCAAATTCTCCAAAGCTGTTCACCAAGCTTATGGTTAAATTCCATATTTGAAATCATCGATGAAATCTGGCAATGTTACTATGTAATTTTTTTTCTTATGCTCAAATAGCATTAAGACAAGCCAATACACACGTGTGGTCCTAAGTGTGTGTCTCAGAATGCTGATTGTTTCTATAGCAGAATTCTATATAATTCTATTGGAGCTTCTAACAACAACTTCAGTGACGCAATGACCAATTAGCAATTGGCTTTTATTTAGAAGGCGGGCATATTCTGCCATATTGTGTGTTGCACATTCTCCCATTCATAAGTAATATGAATGCACTGTCTTTGTATATCTAAAGTATTTGATTGCATATGCATTTGTAGGAGTTTCCTATTCAGGCACAAATTTTATGGGAGGAGAGTATTTAAATGAATCATGCAAGGTTTTCAGTAATCAGTTTACTGCTATTTGTGCCATTACTTAATGCCCAAAAAACATGTCTTAACTCATTTTGCTTCTATGTTGTTAGTAGTTCACCCACATCTGATTATCATGCACTGCATCCGAAATCAAATACTTCCCTACTATATAGTACATGAAAAACATTATATCAATGGAGTACAATCCTCAACGGACACCTTGGCCATTGAATCGCCATTGGCTAGTACATTTTTTAGTTTACTCGCCAGACTGATATACTATGCTTCTATGTTGTTAGTAGTTCACCCACATCTGATTATCATGCACTGCATCCGAAATCAAATACTTCCCTACTATATAGTACATGAAAAACATTATATCAATGGAGTACAATCCTCAACGGACACCTTGGCCATTGAATCGCCATTGGCTAGTACATTTTTTAGTTTACTCGCCAGACTGATACTATATATATATATATATATATACATATATATACTGTATATATATATATATATATATATATATACACACTGTATAATACTGTATATGTTTGTAAATGGCACAGCTTTTTATTTATCTGAAAGTACACTCTTAACATCAGTCAGTCAGTAATATGATATTATGATAATCAAGTATTAATTAATGATAAAACTTTAGTAATTAGAATTAAAACTTGGTAACCATGTATAAATGTATAGACATTTAACTGCATTTAGGACTGGTGGTCGTGCTTTTTTGGTCATTCAGTGTTTCTGTAAAAGAAAATGGGAAAAATAACAATAATACTGATAAGACGGTAATAATAATAATAATAATAATAATAATAATACGAATTCTGCTAACAAGAACAGTATAAAACGCACTAAGTATTAACGAGCTGCTGGATTCATGAATATTAATCAGGTTGTGTGCGTTCACTCAAACTGATTCGCTGAAATCAAAACAGGGATGATAATAGGTGAGCACCCGCCCACTAACGGAAAACCCGGCAGTTCTTAAAAGCTGAAAAAATCCAAAGGAAGTCCATTATTTTGACAGGAAAATACAACAAAGAATATCGTTTACATGTAGCGCGTCAATTCTGCATGTATGTAAGACTCTCTCTCGCTCTCTCTGCTCTCACCAAAGCGACGGCGAGTCGTGCGCCGTTACACTAGAGTTTACAGTACATCAAATACAGGTGCACTGCACTTCCATTGAGATGAATGAAAAATAGCACAGATCGCCTGATGGAGAGAGAAACTCTGAAGCGCTGTGCTAAACTTATACTTAGCCTCCAACTCACACACTGGCGAGTAAAATCTGAGAATGTATTAGCCATTGGCTAATATTAGACATAATTTAGTCGCCCAGCGTGAAGATTTAGTCGCATATGCGAGTGATTTACTCACAGTGTAGAGGGTTGGAGTAGTATGTATGAATTCATAGTAACCTAAAGAAAGTAGGTGAAAAGTATCCGGATGACCTACTAATTCTGGCGAGATTCTGAAATGCACATCTGATGGACATTTTACTATCCTGTGAGGCCATGGAAGAGGATTTATAAATGACAGTGAAGCGACACAAATGCCAAGTTCTGTCTTGAAACTCTAGATGGAGCAGGCTGATGGGTCATTAACGCAAAATGATGATATTCACAGCGTTAAACTTGGCACAAGCTGATTAGTTCATGTTGCATACACAGCCAATGAACTTGCTGCTTTACATTTAAATGGCTGGTTCCTCTGAATCCCTCCACCTTCCCCAGCTCCACCTGTATGGATCTGCTATGAGTTATTATATATGCTATTTGTGCAGCAGCAGTATGTCTTTTGAACATTAAAGCATGTCAACATATTCTGTTACACCAAATAATGATCTTTAAAAAAGCATCATATGACCCCTTTAAATACTCACAGCATCTATTCCACCAAGACCAAATACATTAACATTGTTATATCCATTGCTGTCATATCCATGCTGAATTACCATGCACAGAAGAAAAAAATATGGTTGAACAATCCTTTATATATAGTATAATTTTGAGTCTCATTTTGTATTGTGGTCTAAATGTGCATGCGGTAAAGAAATGATCAAATCTTTTCTCTCCTTTCTCTGCACCCAGGGTGATCGGTTTAATGGTGAGTGCCAATACAGGGAGTGATGACATCAAGCTGACACTTGCTCTGATAGATTCATGATTGTAGAGGGCATTTTCTCTTTCATGTCATACAGTATTGCAGAGAGATCTCCCTCCTACGCAGGGTACGTACAGAATGATGACACCAGATTTGAAAAGCTCTTTGAATAAGGAACATTATGAAAAGGAATACGGGATGAAGACTCAGCGAGGGTCCTGTTGAATGCTCCTAGTAATTAGATCAAGGTAGATCCGGCTCTGCATCCCAGAGCAATGTGCAATGTGACCCCCATGATCAGTTCCGAACATATGACGTGTGCTGCTGAATGTTCGGAAAATAGGGGCATGGGAAATGCAGCTCAGATATAGGAGACAGAGGTTAAAGAATCATGGATTTTGCAGATACCAACAACTAAGGTGAATTAGAAATAAGATAAAATAGCTGAAGTTACATACCCAGCATTTCATACAACAGAAAGTGTTGTCCTTGCAAGGTTCACTGCACAACAGTTGCACACACAATAGTGAACTTGTCAGCTCCTGTTGCCATGGAAACAAAACAAAACACTGCTACGACTAAGATTGCTACACAACAGATAAGATTTTACAGTACACATTTCTTTACAAATATTACCTGTTTACCGTGCTTCCCCCGCTATTAGTCACTGTCCACATGGCTCCTTTATAAATGGTCAGGGATTGCTATAATCAGTGGAGTGGTGTAGTCATTCCCAGAGTTATAATTTGTTTTCAGTCATACATTGCTAAACTCATGCGCACGTTCGTTCTCGCCCAGATATGGGCCATTAGTCACCGTTACACGTGTCTCCCCTCATTGAGCGCATTAAGGTCACTTTGTCCTCTCTGATTTTGCCTCCTATGTCAGTGTGTTACAGTCAGAAGTTGCTGAGAAGAGCAGCAAGGCTGAACATGAGCGCAGACGAGAATCAGCACGGCAGCTTCACACCACTCAGCCTCAAACACACCTCAGACACAGCATGCTGATTACACAGGACGAGAGATTTGGTGGCAGCATCATGCTGTGGGGGTGTTTTTCAGCTGCAGGGACAGGATGACTGGTTGCAATCGAGGGAAAGATGAATGTGGCCAAGTACTGGGATATCCTGGATGAAAACCTTCTGCAGAGTGCTCAGGACCTCAGACTGGGCCGAAGGTTTACCTTCCAACAAGACAATGACCCTAAGCACACAGCTAAAATAATGAAGGAGTGGCTTCACAACAACTCTGTGACTGTTCTTGAATGGCCCAGCCAGAGCCCTGAGTTAAACCCAATTGAGCATCTCTGGAGAGACCTAAAAATGGCTGTCCACCAACTTCTACCATCCAACCTGACAGAACTGGAGAGCATCTTTCCCAAAAAGACTCATGGCTGTATTAGATCAAAAGGGTGCTTCTACTAAATACTGAGCAAAGGGTCTGAATACTTAGGACCATGTGATATTTCAGTTTTTCTTTTTTAATAAATCTGCAAAAATGTCAACAATTCTGTGTTTTTCTGTCAATATGGGGTGCTGTGTGTACATTAATGAGGAAAAAAATTAACTTAAATGATTTTAGCAAATGGCTGCAATATAACAAAGAGTGAAAAATGTAAGGGGGTCTGAATACTTTCCGTACCCACTGTATATGACTTTCTTCTTTCAGACGAATCGGAGTTATATTCAAAATTGTCTTTGATCTTTCAAGCTGTTTCATTGTAGTTAGTGGGTGTTGCAGTGCTTCAGTCCAAAAGAAGTGAAATAAAAAGCGCCCATCCATAAAAAAAAAAAAAGCTCCGGGGGGTGTACAAAGGCCTCCTGTAGCGAATCGATGCGTTTTTGTAAGAAAAATATCCATATTCAAAACGTAATAATCAATTTAATCTAGCTTGTGCTCACTGTTGTAAACGGAAGCAGTTCCGGGCAGATGACGTATGAGGTCAGCTTTGCACATGTGCGACTCAGAAGTGACGCACGCGGAAATGCAGCGGAGAGATCAAAACAGAACAACGGTCACAAATTAGAAGTACAAAACGAGGATTTGTAAAGAAGAATGTCAGAGGATTTTGATATAAGCCAAGAGGAGACTGGTTTTCCTTTGCTAAAGTAAGGAAACTTTGCTTCCTTTGCTCCTGTTAACAAATGTTGGTTTTCACAAGACTCACCGGCGCATGCGCAACGCTGACCTCATATGTCATCCGCCCGGAGCTCCTTCCGTGTACAACTGTTGGCGCAAGCTACATTAAAGTGATTATTACATTTTGAATATGGATATTTTTCTTACAAAAACGCATCGATTCACTACAGGAGGCCTTTGTCCCCCCCACCCCTGGAGCCGTGTGAGACATTTTTTTATGGATGGGCTCTTTTTATTTCACTTCTTTTGGACTGAAGCACTGCAACACCTGCTAACTACAATGAAACAGCTTAAAAGATCAAAGACAATTTTTTTATATAACTCAGACCGGATTCATCTGAAAGAAGAAAGTCATATACACCTAGGATGCCTTGAGGGTGAGTTATTTATGGGCTAATTATCATTTTTGGGTGAACTAACCCTTTATGGGTACCACTTTATATTAAGTGTCCCTAATACCTGTGTACTTACATAGTAACTAGATGTGTACATAGTATGTAACCACAGTGTAAATACACATTGGTACATAGTATCTACAGCTGTAATATTTTTGTAACTACAAACATGTAACAACCCTCCAAATGGTTTGTGTAAGTACAAATGTGTAACAGGACATATATAACTACATTTTGTAACACCAATATGTATAAGAGTAATTGGAACAATTTGATCCAGGTGATGGAGATGGGTAGGTTTATGGGGTGGAAATGGGATCCAGGGGGTGGAAATGGGTAGGTTTAGGGATATGTAAAGTGGGAGGAGTTGGATCTCAAGTTGGTGGAGTTGGTGCACCACTGTAATACCAGTGTACTTACTGGTAACTCCTCAGGAACTGGCCACTTAATATGAAGTGTAACATTCTGGACACCAACCAAAATTTATATGTAAAGCCTAACTTACTGGCCACTGCTATGTAACATCAGAGTAATTACATGGTAAATCCATAGGAACTGTTTACTTAATATAAAGAGTAACACTTTCTTTACCAAAAAGTGCTGTTAGTCCTGTTACACGTTTGTATTTACACATACCATTCAGTGGGTTGTTACATATGTGTAGTTACACAAACATTACAACTGTAGATACTACGTACCAATTGTGTACTTGTAACTGTGCATACTACAATGTGTAGTATGCAACTGTGGTTACATACGATGTACTCATCTAGTTACTATGTAAGTACACAGGTATTAGGGCCACTTAATATAAAGTGGGACTGTCTTAAGTTTCTCTATAAGCCAGTGTGCTCCAAATCAGTCACAAAATTCGGATTTAGGAGATATTAGCATTTAAAGCTTGCAGTTCGTCACTTCCGCCAAAACGGATCAACGATTTTTTTTGACGTCACCTCGTACTTCAGCTTCTCATCAAATCTTC
Source organism: Sinocyclocheilus grahami (assembly GCF_001515645.1). NCBI lineage: Eukaryota > Metazoa > Chordata > Actinopteri > Cypriniformes > Cyprinidae > Sinocyclocheilus > Sinocyclocheilus grahami. Next base: position 993,339 of record NW_015505682.1, read on the forward strand.
TGACCAATCAAATGCTCTCTAGAATCCGAAGCGTCCACCCCCTACACTATAAATAGATGCTGAAGCTGCGGCTGAGCTCGATCACTTGTTCACAGTGTAGTATTTCCTGTACAGTAAATGGCACTTAGTGCACAATGTAGGCGATAGGGAACGATTCAGATATGTTCAAATATGCTTTCGATTGGGGCATCGTGGACCGGAGATGCTTTTTGCGTCTCCGGTCCAGAGACGCGATTGCACGGAGCGGATCATATGCGCGAGTCGGCATATATTAAACACTTTTAAAACTACAAAAAGAGTTTCATATTGAATCTAGGGGGTATTTTGGCTCGTTTATGTGGGTCATCCCATGCTTGCAATGTGTTCATTGTCAAACTACAAAATCTGATTATTTTTCATTCTTAAAAAACACCATTATTTCATTTGAAAAAAATTATTTTATTTTATTGACAAAATATTTTAGTTTGTCTTGAATATTTTTTTTCAGTAGATCAGATAATATTTTAAGCTGTCATATGGTCATGTTACAACATGCCCCTCAGATGTTACAATGTACCCCACCTACAGGGCATGTTGGCAAATTTCACTTCCATTTTTTTAGGGTAAATTAAGAAAAACTTATACATTGTAATTATGAAACAAAGTGACATATTTGTTCTAGACAATTGTGAAATTACTGTGGATAAAAAAAATTATACTCTGAACCCCATGTGGATTTACACAAACTGAGAAAGTCAAAAAGTGTTGTGCCCCGCTCTCTCCTACATTTATTTGATCAAAACTGTAAAATTAGGAATAATGTATTACAATTTAGTTTTAATATTATTACATTTTAAAATAACTATTTTCTTTTTCTTTTTTATTTAAAAATATAGTTTATTTATATGATGGCAATGCTACATTTTCAGCAGTCATTACTCCAGTCTTCAGTGTTACATGATATTTCAGAAATCATTCAATGTGCTGATTTGGTGCTCAAGAAACATTCTTATTATTATCAAAGTTGTGCTGCCCCTAGTGAAAAATAAATATACTAAAATGTATTTAAAATACATTTATTTCATGCCAAGTATGCTGCAAATACCTTTACATATTTATGTACTTAATAAAAAAATACCCTGTATTTGTACTTTTAGCATACTAAACTGGTATACTCAAAGTCTGCTCAATTCTAACAGCTAATTTTGTACTTAATGCACTTTAATTGTGCGGAAGTAGTGCTGAGGTGAGGTCCAACTAAAGATATACTGAAGTATATTTAATTGTGCTAAAGTGGAACTATTGCAAGTATATTTAAGCTACACTTTAAATATCTTACATTTAAAGGCCGATATTATTCAAAGATCATACAATCCTCATCAATAATGACATTAAAACACATTTTAGGTTTAATATTTAAAAATATCCATTGTGCACAGGTAGTACTCAATAAAGTTTAATTATAATTTTTATATCAGTAAGTCTCAAGCAATATCTTAGTAAATATGTTAATACATTTGAACTATACTTAGTATGAAATAAATGTATTTTAAAAATATTAATATTTAATATTTAATATATTAATATTTTTGTGGAATCCATAATACATTTTTTTGAATTCTTTGAATAATAAAAAATTCAAAAGAAAAAAAATAGAAGTCTGAAATAGATTTGAAATAGAAATCTTTTGCAACATTATTAATGGCTTTGCTGTCACTTTTTATCAGTTTAATGCATCCTTGCTGAATAGGGAAAAGACGTGACGTGTAGTCAAGTATGGTGTCCCATACTCTGAATTTGTGCTCTGCATTTAAGCCATCCAAGTGCACACACACAGCAGTGAGTAGTGAACAAACACACACACACTGTGAACACACACCCGGAGCAGTGGGCAGCCATTTTTGCTACGGCGCCTGGGGAGCAGTTGGGGGTTTGGTGCCTTGCTCAAGGGTCTCACTTCAGTCGTGGTGGTCATGACTGAGGTGAGGAAGAGAGCACTGCTCATTCATGCCCCCCACCTACAATCCCTGCCGGTACCGAGACTCAAACCCACTACCTTTGAGTTACAAGTCCGACTCTCTAACCAGTAGGCCACGACTGCTCCAAATAAATAAATAAATAAATACTGACCCCAGGTTTTTGTTGCTTATTTTAGAAGTGCTGAAATATAATTTTATTCTTTGTGCTTAATTCAAATTTAATTCAATTAACTTGCCTTTTTTGGTAATTATTTGTGAAATTTACTAGCAATTTAAAAACGTGAAAATTGTTTCTTCAACAAGTCTATGGGCCCTATCATACACCTGGCGCAATGCGGCGCCAGGCGCGAGGCATGTGCTTTTTGCTAGTTTCAGCCCGACTCAGTTGTCATTTTCACGTCCTGTGCCATGTTGTTTAAATGGCAAATGCATTTGTGCCCATTTGTGCGCCCATGGGCGTGCTGGTCTGAAAACGAGGTGTGTTCAGGCGCATTGCTATTTTGAGGCAACTGAAATAGACTGCGCCATTGAAAAACCTGGGGCCCTATTTTAATGCTCTAAGCGCATGGTCTAAAGCGCATGGTGCAGGTTTACTCAGGGTGTGTCCGAATCCACTTTTGCTAGTTTAACGACAGGAAAACAGTCGGCGCACCCAGGCGCATGGTCTAAACGGGTTGTCCCTATTCCCTTAATGAGTAATGGGTGTTTTTTGGGCGTAACGTGCAATAAACC
>NW_015505682.1:1007004-1017318 GCF_001515645.1 Sinocyclocheilus grahami
CGCATATTACTAACGCGCTCTTTAAATAACAAAGAAAAAATATTGACCAAACTTTAGACCAGGTTTGAGTTAGTCTATTACGCAGTCTATTTTCAGTTCCTCAAAATAACAACGCACCAACAATACACCTGAACACACCTATTTTTTAGACCAGCAGGCCCATGGGCGCACAAATGGGCGCAAATGCATTTGCTATTTAAACAACGCGGCGCAGGATGGGAAAATGAGAACTGCGTCTGACTGAAACTAGCAAAAACACTTTCACCGCACCTTGCGCGGCATTGCGCCGAGTGTATGATAGGGCCCCTGGTCTAAAGTCAATGGCGCAGTAGTATTTTTGTTATTTAAAGAGCGCGCTAGTATTGGCGGGTCCACAGCGCGTACACTCTGCTTATTACACACACACAGGGACGCACAGCAGCACACAAACATGCCAAATATGACAAATTTTAAGATTGCAATGTAAAAGATTATTATTGTGTAGGCTACATAAATATAAAAATGCCTACATGTCATAATGGATAGTCATTGCATGTATCAGAATTAGGCTACCTTTGCTCACGCACATGCAAGCTCCGTTTCATCTCTGGAGACGCATTCTGTCTTTGCGCTTGCAAATTCCTCCATGTAAATAGCAAATCCGCCATGGCACGAGCGCAAGTGGTTCTTAAAGGGAATGGGAGATGAGACTCTGATTGGTTTATTGCACGTTATGCCCAAAACACACCCATTACTCAGTAAGAGAATAGGGACAACCCTTTTAGACCATGCGTCGGGTGCGCCGACCGTTTTTCCCGTCGTTAAACTAGCAAAAGAGGATTTGGACACACCCTAAATGCACCTGCGCCGTGCGCTTTAGACCATGCGCATAGATCGTTAAAATATGGCCCTATACATTCCATAACTGTTTTCACAGTGATGCCATAGAAGAAGCACTTTTGCTGAATAGTGCTCAAAAGAACTGTTTTTTTTCTTAGTGCACATTTTAAAAATCGTAAGAACGTTTTTCCACTATAAAGAAACTTTAGTGAAATGGAAAGGTTCCATGTATGTTAAAGTTGGAACCATAGATATAAAAAAAGAACCTTTATTTTTAAGAGTTTAATGTGAGTAAAAATTAGCTTTGGGAAGTGAATAAAATATTTAATTAAAATTTTAAGTATGATAATCCAACCCATGATTATACAAATGATATGAGTGATTCAAATCAAAGATTAAACCCACAAATTAAGGTGTTGGAAAATTTACCTGATGCTGATATTTTTCTCTAGATCTCCATGTGACAACTGGCAACAAATACGTGGAATATTCTTCACTGTAAACAACCAAACCATAAATCTGACAAAAACTGATCTGTGCTGCAATGGGTTGTGCAAGTTAATGGATGGGGTGACCTGTGGGTCATGCTGTGTGGTTCGGTTGGGTAATGTGGCAGCACTCAGGGCAGCGCTAAAGCACTTTGGTCTCTTTTTTGTTGCTTTTTGTTATCCAAACATCACTGTGTAAATGATGAGATAGCACTTCATGTCAAAAAGGTTACCTGCACCTACACTGGTACAAAGATAGTGTCTTTTCTTTTGGAATTAGCTATGATATGAACAATTACGGAGTCACAGTTTGTGTTGGAGTATATGAGTGTAAATAATTCAATTGCACAACATCACTGAGCTCAATACTGCAGTGGCAACAACAACAACAGTAAATGCAACTGAAAGGACGAATGACCTGCAAAGATAAGCATGGTGGCAAATTGCTGTTGTTCACAATTACCTCTGTAAACCAGTGTCATTCACTGTATGCAATAAAAATTAAGAGTCTTTGTTTTGGATCATATTATAGTACTGTGTAATGTTTCCATGGCAGTGTTGTTTCCATGAGATCTATTTGAGTCACATTGAAACGGCCTAGTGTAGAAAGAAAATGTTCAAAATTACAAATATTGTATTTTTAACTCTCTCAGGATTGATTCAGTCTGAATAACCCGTATAGAAAATTCCAGCTTACAGTTATTGCAATTAGTCTACAGGGATAATGTATGCCTACTGAACAGTAAAAGCTCCATGCAATATTTCTTCAAAAAAGCCAGTTGTTGTCAGGGAGAAATGCATTCTATGCTCAAAAGCCCAACCTCGGTCAAGAAACTGATGCTCATTTTAGTGTTAGTAACCGATCAGTAAACACTGCAATTTGGCATTTTCTAAAAAGAGAGTATCCACATAGACCCTCTTTGGCCTGAAATAATATCCATACATGAATTTTCATAGTTATGAAGATAAAAGAAAACACATCTAGTAAGGACAAGCAGCAAACAAATGACCCTATAGTTGTTAATATTTAAGCACAAGAATGGAGGTTGTAAAAAAATCTGCAGTAAACCTTATATCAGAGTTGTGAAGAGCCTTATAATAGACAGGGGAAGGTTTTCGATAACTGAACTGGTGATCTGGAAAAGACACAGATTGCACAAGGCTATTGCTCTCGTCTCGTGATGTTCTCTATTTCCAGCATTGTTGTGGACAATGATCACAGCTGTATCATCAGCTGCACAGCAAGACTTATCAAGGTATGAACGTTATATCTTACTAACAAACAAATCTGCTGGTCCAATACTACTCTATTTATGGGTTGATAGAAAACTTTTTTTACCTTTAAATGGTGTTACATAAAATTTTAAAAAACATTAAAATAATCGGATGTATAAACAACAAGCAACAATAATGGCCTAAGATTGCAAAACGCATAATACGGCCAAATGATGCATTAGCACATCTGAGAGGTTTTTTGCACAGTTTACTGTATTTGGCCACAGAAATGATTATGGTGATAATAGGCTGAGAGCAGGAGCTATTTGAAAATAGCAAGAGTGCAGGAGTACATTTTGATCAATACTACTGTGTAAAATGTGTTTTCATGAACCTGTTTTGTTCAATAAGTAGCCTATATTGGGGAGACTGGGGCTAGCTGTCAATTAATTAATTTGCTAATTTTTTGTTACCTTTTGTGTTTCATTATTGGTTTACTGTTTAAATGTCGCTGAAAATCTATGAGAGATTCCACTGTGACAACTTAACCCATACTAAACAGGGCAAATTAGCGCGAGAGCACAATTCCAAAACAGCGCCGACAGGCGTGGAAGTTTCTGCGGGTGATCTAACAACAAGCAAATTAAAGAACACAGACGCAACATCTCGTTTACATATCAATACACCAAGCGCAGCGCAAATTAGAGTAGTCACAAATAAAGAAGCCACCAGGCCCACCCTGGCCATCGGGAGCTGGCGGCTGATTTGGCCCACTGCCCTGTTGTTGTTGTTGTTGTTTTTTTGTTGTTGCTTTTTTTGTTTTTTTGTTATTATTATTATTATTAATATTTTATATTTATGCCTTCTCAATGTACCAAAGTGATCATTTCCGATTTTTTCATTCGATAATAATAAAATAATAATATATAATAATAATAAATCATAAATCGGTTAGTCTTGACTGGTCAGTTTAATCTGTAAATACGCTACAAAGTGTTGTCTTTATTAACCTAGTTGAGTATTAAACTGCTAGTCTCTGTAAGGCTAGCACCCCATTATTATCATCACTCAGAATACGGTGCTAAAGGACATCAATATCGATTGTAAAGTTACATAAACAAAATTAGCAGAGACAGATATTCACATGGACTTATTGTACAGGGAGGGAGGGAGGGAGCTTGAGCAGACAGCAACACAAAAATAATATGAGTCACAGCCTGATAACTCACATGTGTTCAGTATTAGAATTTTTCAACAAATATATTGTACTAATTTTGACATTTAGGCACTTTTTTGTGTTCTAATACACTACCAGTCAAAAGGTTTTGATCAGTAAGATTTTTAAATGTTTTTAAAGAAGGCTTTTCTGCTCACCACGCCTGCATTTATTTGATCCAAAATACAGCAAAAATAGCAATATTGTGAATTATTTTTAGTATTTAAATTGACTGATTTTTATTTGAATATATTTTTTATGTAATTTATTCCTGTGATTTCAAAGCTGAATTTTCAGTGTCATTACTCCAGTCTTCAGTGTCACATGATCCTTCAGAAATCATTCTCATATGCTGATTTGCTGCTCAAAAAACATTTATTATTATTATTATTACATTGAAAACAGATGAGTTTTTTTTTTTAGGTTTCTTTGTTGAATAGAAAGTTCAGAAGAACAGCATTTATCTGAAATATAAATCTTTTGTAACATTATAAATGTCTTTATCATCACTTTTGATCAATTTAAAGCATCCTTGCTAAATAAAAGTAATAATTTCTATAACAAATAAAAAATATATACTGACTCCAAGCTTTTGGTATAGTGCATGTATAATGTTACAAAAAGCTTTTTATTTCAGATAAATGCTGATCTTTGGATGTTTCTATTTATCAAAAAATTCTGATGTACTAAGCTGTTTTAAATATTGATAATAATAAGAACAAAAAAGAAAGTTTCTTGAACAGCAAATGAGCATATTAGAATGATTTCTGAAGGATCATGTGACACTGAAGTCTGCAGTAATGATGCTGAAAATTCAGCTTTTTGATCACTGAAATAAATTACATTTTAAAATCCAATCGAAAGCAGTTATTTTAAATAGTAAAAATATTTCACAATATTACTGCTCTTGCTGTACTTTGGATCGAATCAATCCAGGATTGTTGGGGGGGAGGGGCAGAGATATTAGGGCAAATGAAGAAAAGGGAAAGGGAAGTGAAGGTGCAGTGCAAGAGAGAACCTTTAATTATTTTCCACGGCCCCAGAATAAGGATTTAGACCTTTTTATGTAATTTTCATAATTGTACCATGATATGCAACTGCAATCATGTCCATCCCCGGACTGGGCAAATGTCCACTGTCCACTTAATTTGATTAACTGATTGTGAAATGACTGTTTATGATTATGTGAATCGACTGTCTATTGTGTTCCTTCATTTGTGCAGTGTCCCTGAGCTTGGGAAAGGCGCTATTTAAATTAAACATATTATTATTATTATTATTATTATGTGATGGCCATACGAATAATAGGGTTGTCTGTGGTTTCAGAAATTGTTGTGGATGTATAGGCTATATACAGAAAAAAAGGGCCAAAATCACACCTTTTGGGGTACAACAGCTTGTCACTGGAGCAGTACCCTTAAAAGGACATATTTGTTCATTTTTTACCCCTAATCGGTAGGCCTACAAATTAGTACCTTAAGGGTACGAATTACTACTCTAAGGTACTAATATGTTCCTATTAGGGGTAAAAAAGGTACAAAGATGTCCTTTTAAGAGTACTGCTACAGTATCAAGCTGTTGTACCCCAAAAGGTCAAATTTTGGCCCCTCTTTTTCTGTGTGGCCTGGATGAGTGTGAGATTTCCCGGCCTGAAATTGCATCCCAGTCCGGCCCTGGAAGCCACAGTACGTTGAAAAGAACCGGAGGCCAAAAAAATTAAGCTAGAAGTTGCAAGAAGTTTTGATAGACCTGGTATTGCGTGACTCCTAGTTGAGGGTTCCAAATCGTCTTTTATTTCCTGAAGCAAATTTAAAATAATGTGGCTTGGCAAACTATATGTTCAAATAATGTCTTCTGGCATTCCAAATAAATTAATATGTGTGGAAAAAATCCTCTCCCTTCTACCACGCACTCTCTGTTCTCTGTGGTGCCTCTTCCTAGCAACAATAATTGCAGCCATTTCAAGCACAAAATAGATTAAGACATTCTTTTTTGTTTAATAATGGTGCAAAAATACCAGTAATTTGACGTTAGTAAATCTCGTTGCGTTATTCATTTGAATACTCTCCTCCCATAAATTTTGCGTTTGAAAGGGAAACTCCTACAAATGCATATTCAATACGGTCAGGCACAAAAATAACTGTGTCCACGCATTTTCACCACTAATTCATCACTGCACGTCTTTAGTAAAACCTGACAATTAACGCCAAAAGATGGTTTGCATTGGCGCAAGCTGTAAGTAAAACTGGCACATAGTCTAAAAATATGCCACACTATTGGGGCATGTGGTCACAAAAGGTCAACCTGTGTTCAGCTGTATCTTTCTTTCCTGTGCAATAAAGGTAGAAATGTTCAATATAGCTTTTTTTGTAGTTAAAACCTTCAGGTAGGTAAGTGGTATTGGTTCTCAATGACACTTTTAACAGCATAACACTACACTGATACCAACAAATTCCAATCATTGTGGGGTTTTGTTGGGGTCAGTGTGTTAAGCCTGTTGTTTTTTGCTTGGGCGGAGTGAATCAGCCCATACACAGTGTCATAAAAGAATGATACAATCAATAGTACGTTTTACCTTGCTGGTAAAAAAGTGACTCTGCTAGCTTTACAAGAAGAACTTAGGTAAGTGATTCAGACTGACTAGTCATACGGATCCTCACAAACTTTATAACCTTGTGCATTTACCACATACCTCAAGATCACAAAATAAACTAGAGTCCGAACAAATCTGTGAGGCAGCAGCAAGCAGACAGGTATATGTGGCCTTCAAGTTCTGGAGTAATTATTCTGCCTCTCTAGGCTTCTTCGGTTGGTGACTCTGTAATGCTAATAAATGAAAGCTTTCAAAGATAAGACCATTACTCTCTGTACAAAATGCAGAAAGTTTTCCTCATGGCAATGTGAAGTTTTGAAGCTTTGACCAATATCATCGAGGGAAATTTCACTAGGAGACTCATTATTTCACCTCATCAGATTATCATAGGCAGAAGCCCAGAAGGCAACTCTACTTTCAGCTGTGAAACAGTGTGTAGCAGCCACGCAGTTATTCACCTTAAGCATTTCTGTAATTGGCTAATTAAAAGATGAGGTTTTGTTATGGTATTATCTTTAAGAACCCACAATCAGATTCGACTTTGATTCGACTTTAAATAACAAACGTATAACAGGAAATGTTCATTTTGAAGAAGGGAATGAAATTCTATTCCATTTCCTGTTATACTGTAGGTTTGTTATTGACGTTTACTATTGACGTTACCCAAAAATGAAAGTTCTTCATTTACTCACGTCATTCAAAACCTGCATGCTTTTCTTCCTTCTGTGAAACACACACACACAAAAAGATATTTTGGGGAAAAAAATCCATATTTTTGTTTTAAACTTCATTGATTTTCATTATGTGGACAAAACAGTTTTTTCAAAATATCTTGTTAGTGTGCGTTCACCAGAAGAAAGAAGGTCACAGAATGACATGAAGGTGAATAAATGATCACAGAAGTTTCATTTTTGGGATAATTACCCCTTTAAATGGGTTTCTACTTTACATTTTGTACTGCACAAAGTTTAACTTGTGTGTTTATTTTGTTCAATAACCATATTGAGTAGACAAAATCTGCAATTAATTTGCTATTAATTTTGTATGTTGCCTTTTGTGTTTCATTACTGTTGAACAGTCTTTAACAGGCTGCTTAATAGCAGGATCTATCATGACAACTTAGTCTAACAATATGCCCCACTATTGGGGGCATGTTGTCACAGAAAATTCAACATGTTCAGCTGGGTTTTTTATCTGGACAACAAAGGTAGAAACGTTCAATAGCTTCTTTTGTAGCTAAGACAAGGTAGGTGTCTGTATAGAATGTGATGTTCAAAAATAAAGGCAGAAGTGTGACAGCTAGCCCCAGTCTCCACTATTTACTTCCTGATTATTCCTTCTCAGAACATGGGGACAAATTCATCCTTTATTAGAAAGGATAAACACAGTCCAATCGAAATCCGGTTACCTTGTGTTTTACTGAACAAAGAGAGGGCCAATCAATCCCAGACGATGCAGTTTGTGAGACACTTTTTGTGACACGTCAGCCGCCGGTCTGGGAGAAATGATCACTCATGTTACCCTGAGGGCCGCAATAAAAGGGAGGAAAGCTGGCTTTCACTGTCAGACTCTCTGCGCTATTGAAGCACTTTCCTCCTCAGATGACAGTTCGACACAATTGTACTAGCAAAATTTATCTGACCCCCATCTCTCCAGACAGACTGTCTTTCCCACACATACACACACATTTACCCACCCACGATTTGAAGCCAAATAAAAGGGATAACAGCACCCTCTAGAGCAGAGACAGAGAAGTAGAAATCAGTTAAGAGCCATTAATGGTGCATTAACCTTTCCTGCTGGAGGAAATGATCTACTGTGCCTGCAGAGACACAACACCCACTACTGTTTTTCAGATGAACCTTCGGTCCGTTAAAGATGAAAGGGGACCAGTATCTCAAGGGGTTTTTGCCAGTTTTGTAATGTGTTAATGTGTGTTAATATCAGGATTGTATAAACAGCTTTAATCCCTATGCGGTGTGGAAGAGCACTTCTGTGGCAGCATACATTTCACACCCTCAGTGTTTCATTGTGACTGTAAATCCGGATCAGAGTGGATGTCTCACAGTAACTGGATTACAGAGATCTGGATTACATTTGTCCTCCACATGCTTAGCCTGGGTTTATTATTTGCTTAATACAAACGTTGGTTCAAGAGGGAAATAGAAGCAGCAAGAACCTGGGAGCCAGTATAAGTCATATTAATTCATTTCAGATCCCTTGTAAACACCAGCTTAACTGTGGCAACAAGCCTATATGGCTGCTAAAAGATTGCTTGTGTAAGGTCAGATATTACCAGGGAACTTTTGTTTTGCTCTTTGCAGTTTTTAAATCAAAACTAATCCAGCTACTACTTTATTCGTAGATGTAAAGTTGTACTTGTAATGTAGATAATAATGTCATAATCTGATGACATATTTCAACTGTATAAAACAGTCCCATACAGTATTGTAAAGTCTGAGTCTAAGCACTTTCTTAATGTGAATTGTACAGTATATAAGAAAAATCCTGATGAATTAATTAATTAATAGTAGATACATGAGCAGTAAATACATTAAATGTTTCAATAAAAATTTTAATGAATAATTTATTATAGAAATTAAAACTAATAATTTATAGTGTAGAAAAGTCATTTACAAAACTAATATATACTAAATGAGTGAAGTACAAATATGTTGTCCTTTAAAATGTGTAATATAATTCTACATCACATCATTCGTGCATAACTTTATTTTTTATATTTATTCATTTTGTATTTTTACTGTGTACTTATTTAAATGTACATTAAAATTGATTCATTTAAAATGAATATTTAAATCAATTTATTTTCTCTCTTATAAATTATCATTAGGGCCCGAGCACCGATGGTGTGAGGACCCTATTGGAATTGCTCCGTTTCTTATTATTCTTCCGCTTCTTCTTCTTCTTCTCCAAAGTGAATCGCATTTTTGAGGGCCTAAACATGCTCCAAAACTCATGAAACTTTGCACACGCATCAGAACTGGCGAAAATTTACATCTGATATGGGTTTCAGAAGTGGGTGTGGCAAAATGGCTCGATAGCGCCACCTATAATATTTCAACGAAGTGCCCCTCGAGCTACGTTTCACGTACATGGTACGAAACCCAAAACCCAACAGGATGTACGTTATTTTGAATTAACTGTACAATTTTTGTGCAGTTTTTGACATTTCCAGGCCTCGTACTTTGACGAACTCCTCCTACAGTTTTAATCGGATCATCTTCAAATTTGGTGAGGGTTATCATAAGGCCTTTGTGACGTTAAATTGCGAAGATTTTGAGTTTTCATCAAAGAGCGTGTCCCTGGCGGCCTGACAAAGTTTGATGTTTCGCCAAGAAACAGGAAGTTGCTGTAACTCAGGCAAGCAATGTCCGATCTGCCCCAAACTTCACATATTTGATAGGTGTTCTGTCCTGAACAAAAACCCATGCCCATATTCAGTTATACTCATAGCGCCACCTGCTGGCAACAGGAAGTGACATGCTTAACACTGTTTTGGACTCCTAGGAACATATTAAAAATCGTCAGCAACTGTTTCTTAGGCTGGCAACTTGCTAGAAACATACTAAAACATGCTAGCAACACTTAGCTAAGTGCTAAAGCATGCTATTAATGCAGTGAAACAAGAAGTTACTGTAACTCAGGCATGCAGTGTCCAATCTGCCCCAAATTTAACAAGTTTTATAAGAGTCCTGTCCTGAACACATCTACATGCCCGTTTTCGCTTATAGTCATAGCGCCACCTGCTGGCAACAGGAAGTGACATGTTTAGCACTGTTCTGAACTCCTAGGAACATATTAAGAAGCGTCAGCAAGTGTTAAATAGGCTGGCAACATGCTAGATACATACTAAAACATGCTAGCAACACTTAGCTAAGTGCTAAAGCATGCTATTAATGCAGTGAAACAAGAAGTTACTGTAACTCAGGCATGCAGTGTCCAATCTGCCCCAAACTTCACAC
>NW_015505682.1:1017824-1030312 GCF_001515645.1 Sinocyclocheilus grahami
GAAATGACTTTGTATACACTAACTTAAACATGCAATGTCCAATCTGCACCAAACATCACATGTTTAGTAAGAATACTGGCCTGAAGACATCTACATGTCAATGTTCTGTAATAATTATAGTGCCACCTGTTGGCAACAAGATATGCCATGCTTTACACTAACTCAAACATACCATGTTCAATCTGCACCAGACTTCACATGTTTAATAAAAGTGCTGGCCTGAAGACACCTACATGCCAACATCCAGCTATAATCATAGCGCCACCAGCTGGCAGCAGGAAGTTTGGCACATATGAATGACTTTGACATATTCCTCCTATATTTACCACTTATTGCATATTGCCCACTGTTTGCTGTTTTCCTAAAGCCACCAGGTGGCGGTGAGCCCGGGTGCGAGGGCCCGTTCATCGCTGCTTGCAGCTTTAATTTATATAATTTTTTATTAGGCCTATTATTATTTTGCTCCACTGCCCTGTTATTGCCTGTGTGAAGTTTGTATTTTCACGCACTTTTTCTTCTCTCTATCTCTAGTTTTTTCCGTTATGTTTTAGCACGTGTGGATAGCTCAACACAGGAGAAGGATTCTCCAGCATACCGATGCATCTGAAGAGTCGCAAGGGTCCCTCACAGGCGGACAGTGTAGAGTATAGATCCTGGACAGCAAGCGATCTGGTTCAAAAGAGGCTATGTCATGCTGGAAGAACCATACCTGAACGGGTCAACACGGCTTGTCAGCTACTTGCATTCGCAGTCTAACCTCTCTAACCCAGCAGTTTTGCTTCAATTCACACTCTGCAGCGGCTGTGACAGACAGGATCTATTCTGGGAGAACCCCTGCGATTCACAACTTAACTTAAGTGACTTAAAGCAGTTAATGTGTGAAAAATCTTCAAATAAAGAAAAACGAAACTGACTCTACAGGTAAACGGATGGAGAACCTAAGCAAGCAAGACTGCTGGCCTGGAACTAGACGTCCCATTGGTGAACGAATCATTCTGTTCAATGAATCAGTTACACCTGTTCACGAATTGAATTGAATCAGCAAGAGCGGTTCTCCAGTCAACAACTGACTGACTCACTGACTCTTTCATATGGGATTCCTTGTGAGCATTTGGAATAATTGAGCGAAAAGTAAGTTACTTGAATAGCAGAAATGTAACAAATAGCCTAAAACTACAGTAAATTTATGATTTGACTGTGTGATGTTATATACATGTGAAAATGTTCAGCTAACTGGCAGGTTACATGAATATTAGTATTATTTATGTTAATTCAATTTATAAGCTAGCCTACTTAGTTTCTAAATAAAATTTAGAAATTAGCCATGGTTAATTAGCCATGGTTTTACTACACTAACCATAGTTTAACCATGGTATTTGTAGTATAACTGTGGTTATACAAATGGTAATCAATACGCCAAAAAAAACTATGGTTACTACACTTTTACTACAATAAAACCATTATTATATTATCATAAAACCAAAATTAATTTTCGTAAGGGATTAGATAAATGGCCGTAGAAAACTGAACTAGGACACAAGAAATTGCAACAAACATCTTATTAATACAAAATGACAAAGTACAATAAACATTCAAATGTAGCCTACCAAGAATAAGGACCGCGCGATTACGTAATTGCGTCAAGACGCAAATAATCACATTATTTAACCGGTGAGTTGAAGTTACTTGAAAATTAAACGGGTATATGCTGTCTTTTTTTTTTTTTTCTTTAAGTATTATTGATTTTTTTTTTTTTCTATGTAATGTAAACCCATTCCTTTTATTGTGTTATATTTTTGGATGTCTTGTTAAAGTTGTAAATGTTGCATGTTATGTCTTTAATGTCTAATACAAATTTTAAAAAAAAAACATTATTTAACCGGTTCTTTGAAACTTGCTGTTTAAAAGAGTTGTTTCTTGGAAATGAGTGGGACTTCCACTCATATAGCCTTTGCATGCAAAAAAATGTGGCAAAACCTGTTGCGTATTTAATCCAGCAGGTGGCAGCAATACAGCACGTCCCTTGATATTGATGAACGTCAAACGCTTCTGATAGACGTGACCACGCCTCCACCGCGAGTTTGTGTCTGTTGTCAAGGAAGCGCGTCGATGGTTACCGACATGGCGCAACTGTTTCAGCATAAAGGCTTACCTTTGCCTGCTTTCGTTTAAAACTATCAAGACAGCATTCAGTCGGTTTTGGTCTATAGATGAATTTCGTATCAAACTACTGGAAGTTATGAAGTCATAGGTAGTAAGTGTTCTGCGCTGTCCGTCTGTGTTTATTTAGTAACTGGCTGGCCAGTCTTCATTTTGCTCTCATTCTTCAGTGCACCAATATTTTACTTGTATATATATTTACAAGCCAGCTATCGTTATGTTATTGCGCGGCCGTTCCAACATCAATAAGATGCAGCTTTTCTTGTTCGGCTGAGAAGTGTGGTGTGCGGAGACCTGTCATCAGCTTGACCTGATCTTCGGGATGCCAGTCCTGGACACACTTTGCTACTCGTATCCTTTTCCTTGCCGGAATTACCAGCGTCTATTTATATGGAGGTCGTTCTCCTAGTTTCACTAGTGGCGCATAGACTACTGTACTTTAGAAAAACATTTAGGCTTTATTTATTATTCTTGCATAATGGACATAGCTAACTAATGAGCAAGTATAGCGGTGCTGCTATACTGTGAAACATTACAATTAAAAAAAGAGAGAAAGAAAAAATCAATTTGAATGTATTGTAAAATGTAATTTATTACAGTGATGGCAAAGCTGAATTTTCAGCAGCAATCTTTCTAATGATTTGAAGCTCAATTATTGGTGCTCAATTAGTAATAATGCTTCTTATTATTATCTAGAATTTCTTATTATTATCTTATATTATATATAATGTTGAAAAAAATGGTGGAAAACCTTTCAGGATTCTTTGATGAATAGAAAGTGTTTGTTTTTTTTACATTATAATTACCTTTACTGTGACTTCTGGTTGATTTAATGCATACTTGCTGAATAAAAGTATTCATTTCTTTTCTTCTTCTTTTTTAAATACATTGTACTTAACCCAAACTTTTGAATGGTAGTATATCCCAGTTTTACATGGAACAACACAGGAATACATAACATTTTAAAATATAATAAAATAGGAAACAGCTATTTTAAATTGCAATAGTATCTCACAATATGACTTTTTACTGTATATGATCAAATAAATGCAGCCTTGGTGAGCATAAGAGACTTCTTTAAAAAACTTCATTATTACAAACTTTTGGCCACCACCTGTATATATTTATACATGTTCTATAATGTTGATGTTTAGATATTAGTTATATATATATATATATTTTTTTTTTTTTGTATCTTATCTCATGAGATAATGTTTTATCCTATAATAATAATACCTTCCTTGACGTTCTATCACATGAGGAACATTAGATCAGGTGTACATGAAGGGAATGAAGATGAAAGAGAAGCGTTGGTACAAGAACAGAGGTACTGTCGAACTCGGGCTCGCAAGCTTTACCTGGAAACAAATCGCAGACGAAAGTAAGTGTGTCAAAAATAAATCAGATTTTATATTTATTTCATTATTGTGTAGAAAATCTTAAAAAGCATTTATTTGTTTGAGAGACAAGTATTTGGATGCTGTATCATATTTGTTTATTTACTTACTTATTTAGGTTTTAACCACTTTTAATCAACTTTTTGGTTTCACTTTTTCATTTCAGATGTCCTGTCCAAATTCGTTTTTAGATGTACAAATATGTAATCTCTCCCTACTCTTCATTTAAAATTATGGAAACATTTGTGAGTCACTTAACATTAAGTCAATAATAGATCTTTTCTTACATTTTAGGCAAAAATGTAAATTCTTCACCAAACAACAATGAAAACACAAACTGAATAGATCATTTAATGTATGCTGTCCATCCAAATTATTCATTTATAAGCATGTCAACATCTATTTCCTTAAACATTTAATACATTGCAGCATGGATATTAAACTACACAGCTCTAGGCTTTCAGTCTCTGGGGACTTGTTATTAGATGAGCTGGCAATAACAAGAAAAAAATAGCGTCAGCGTATTCACCAAGGAGGCAACTGCGCTAAAAGACTGCCGGGTGAGTGTCCCAAAGATCAGAAGCAATGCACAGCTGCTGAATCTAGTGTTGACAGTGAGTGTCAGATATACTAAGAACTGTCTCCATGCTGTTAATGGCTCAGTCTGGGTTTTTGACCTGGTCAGTCCCTGTGCACATTGAAAGTGAAGCTACCCCGCAGGGCACAGATACTGTTATACAATCCTTTATTTGTCAGCCAGGATTTACCAGCTTGAAATAGAAGCTCTAATCAGCAAGAGCAAAGGAACATTACTTTATAGAAGGCAGTGAGGGTGAGGAAGACGAGTACGTCCCCCCACTGAGTTCAGAGAAGGCTGGGACACAGATCCGGAGCTATTTTTGTGGTGATTAAATAATTCCTGAAACATATCGTGTACATTACAGAATTTCATGACTATGTGCAAGAGTGTCAATGACAGGACACTCATTTTTGTCTTTATTCAGAAATAAATTAAAAAATGCAAAGTTCATGCAAAGACACTTCTATGATGTGCATGCTTTTAATTCATGTATTAAAATAAATGTAAATATTTTAAAGTTAAAAATATAAAGGTGATAAAACTGTCCTAATATCATAATGAAGAAAAAAGCTTTATTAAAAGAATGCAATTACGCAGTAGAACCCTTATTAAGTAGTAATCTTTTATTATAATTCTTTTTTTTTTAAAGATTATTACATTATAGGTGGGACCTGTGACTGTGTGTCAAGGTCAATAAGTCTCTTAAAATATTATTTTTTAAAATATTTATTTATTTAATGTTTTTTTATGACAAAGCAAGGTTAGTTCAAGTTGCTACTATGGTAAATGATTTTGCATCAGTTTAGTTGCAATTCTACCTGACAGCTCAGTGGGTGCGCAGCACAGGCTTGCACCAGTTTCTGTGCCATTAACAAATGAATTTAGCTGAAATGCATCTGTTACAGAAGTCTCAGGTTTCTGTTAACCCTGGAAAGTAAACGTCTGAGATAACGCCAGCTTGCGCAAGGAGCTGATATTGCAAATTAGATTAAATCTAATTTCCATTTGAAGTCAAGTGGTGTATTTGATATGCTGCACACGGTTGCCAAATTTCTCATCCATCCGTCTTAAAAATTATGAATTATATCTTTAAGAGGACACAGTGTGTGCAAAGCACTGTCTATCTGTCAAAGGTCACACATTTTTGTACTGTCTGATTGTCTCTCTAGGGCTCTAGAGGAGAGAAGGAAACAGAGGGATGTTCAGGAGCAGAGACTGAGGGAGAATATTCTACAGCAGCGCCATCAGAGGGTCCAGGATGCCACAGAGAACTTCCAAAGAGCTCATCTCCCTCCTTCCCAGAGAAAAAGACCAGGTAAGTTCAGCGAAACAGCCTAATCCATGTGTCTACATGCTCTCTTTATCTCTTGAACTGTCTGTTAGCGGTTATTATTAGGTCAGTATGTGATGTAAACATCTCATCCTCCATTTAAATAAAGTAATTTGTGTCCTTCAGCAGCCTTTAAGAGAAGAACACTCAACCTTGATGAAGCACTTCATCATATTCAGGGCAGTCCGTACTTATACACTCAACAATCTCCATTTTTGGCAAGTGGCTCCCCCATTAGCAGGTACGACATTATTGCCATGGCAAAATATTATTGGTTGAAGATCCATAATATTTTGTAATAATTTTTTAGTACTTTAATTAATGAAGTCCATCTAAATAATATTTAATATAAAATATTAAAACATAAAAGCTCAATCAATAGCATTTGTGAAAAATAATTTCAGTTATTTTTACAATTAATAGAAAATGTAATATCATATATAAATATACTATAAATAAATGTTTGAATGTCATTTAATATATTAAGCATTATATCATAATGTAATAATGTTTATTCATCTTATTAATTAAAGTCACTACTTTAATGAAAATGTTGCTACTTTTTCATTCTTTTTTATTTTGAATTACATTTTGAAAAACATTACTTTTGGCAGCACTTCAAAAGAATCATAGTGTTCTATACAATTTTTAGATATTAGGGAAGCCAGATGAATCATTTTAAAAGAAAACTAAAAACTTCTCTTCACTTATTTTAGCTTTTAATTAGCTATGACGTTTCTGAAGCATTCCATGCATTATCTTTTTCTTTTATTCCATATTTTAATAATGAATAATCATTTTCTTCTTTAATTGTATGTTACATTAAATATGGTTATTATGGCTTTATGCTTGTTGTAATATTTTTAGCATTGAACACACTTTGGGCTGCATTCCTTGTATAAAAGGTGCTTATTCATTATTACTATGTATTTCAGGAGCTGCACTCCCTCCCCAAAGCCTTCAGGGGGCGCCCGTCACCTACGTGCCTTATCTGCAGCTGAGGCCTACGCCAAACTCCTACAGGAGAAGAGCCTGAGTAACTTCAAGAACAACCAGCTGCTCTTCTTCAGTGAGCAACAGGAGACCCAGGCTGTTCTGAAAGAAAAAGAGCAGGCCGATCTACAGGTTAATATGCGTACTCATAAAACTAAATAATACATAGTTAAACCATACCTGATGGTGTTCATTTAAAAAGCTGTTTATAATAAAATGTTGCTAATGAGTTTAGTCCATCATCTGGAAGTTTATGTAATGCCGAGTTGAGGCTTTTGTTTGTTTACAGTTACAAGATTGTAATTGTGATCAACTTCCTTGTACAAGTGATAGTTCACAGTGATTCACTAGGACAGTGATTGTGTGTGTTTAAAGGCCTGTTGGAAAAATTAGCTTAAGGAGTGTGTGAAGGTTTTAAGATCCAATTCCAACTATTGGGGAAACAGAATGACATTGTAATTTTAGCCCAGGGCTCTTCCTGCCACAACATGCCGCAGCATCTTCTGAACAAACGGAGGCGTTTTAAATAAATGAGCTCATCCTGAAGCTTTAATCACACAAACGCATATTAAAACCACAGATATACATCCCCTTTCTCTATACCTCAAACAAACATTCTTTCACTCTCGCACACTTAGTTATGTCCTCTTACACACACCAGCTGGAATGTTACCTGCACTGGCTTGTAGCCAACACATAATTTAATACAGTGAACTGTGAACAGAGCAGGACACAGAAGGTAATAACCCCATTTATAGGATAGGTTTTAGGCTTAGGTATTCTTGGAAAAGCGTTCCATTCAGTGCACAAATGTAGTCAAGAGTTATGGAATGCCCTTCATAGGAATGTCTGTCACCATCATGCTCTATCTACCTTTAGTTTTCCTTCTGGATATTTAGTATGCTATTATATATTATGATTTTACTTGTCTTATTTTTTGGGTAAGATGATTTTAATATTTGTGATACTCATGCTTTTTAAACAGATACATAAATACAGATTCTTAAGAACTCGATCGTCTAACATGATTGTTGATCAATGTTTGAGACGAAATATGTATTTACAATACCATTAAAAGGTTTGGGGTAAGTACTTTTTTAAGAAATTAATTGAAATTAAATAAATGAAAGACATTTTAAATTGTTACAAAATATTTCAATTTCAAATAAATTTTGTTTATTTTAACTTTGTTCATCAAAGAATCCTGAAAAAAAATGTATCACATTTTATACAAAATATTAACTGCATTCAGCATTGATACT
The DNA here is from genome assembly GCF_001515645.1 of Sinocyclocheilus grahami. Lineage (NCBI taxonomy): Eukaryota > Metazoa > Chordata > Actinopteri > Cypriniformes > Cyprinidae > Sinocyclocheilus > Sinocyclocheilus grahami. Next base: position 1,025,547 of record NW_015505682.1, read on the forward strand.
AATAAGAAATATCTCTTGAGCAGCAAGTCGGCATATAACAGAATAATTTCTGAAAGATCGTGTGACATTAAAGACTGGAGAAATGGCTACTAAAAACTTAGTATTGCCATCACAGGAATAAATCACATTTTAAAATATTTAAATGTAGAAAATAGTTATTTTAATAGTAATAATATTTTAGTTTTACTTTATTTTGATTAAATAAGTGCAGCCTTGGTGAGTATAAGAGATTTCTTTCAAATACATTAAAATATCTTAGTAATGTATATGTATATTGATCTGGTCTATTCATAGTGAAAAATAAAAATAAATAAAAATATACCTTATTTCTCTTAGAGTTAAAGATTAACTTCCTATGTTTTATTTTCCATCCCTCTGCAGCATGCATGCAACATGATCTCCAAAAAGCACCCAGTCTGCCAGTATTAATGCATAAGTCCTCTAATGTTTTTTTTTTTAATATTGATTTTCAGGAGTATCTTGATACCCCACATAGCGAGACAGAGAGTCTGTCTAGTCTGGACAGCTTAGAGAACGGAGACACTCAGAAGATCCATGACACTACGCCGGTTTGTTGCTCCCACCAGAGCACCACCTGTACCCAGTCTTTCTACCTCCCCGTGGGTCCCCCTAAGCTCCAAGACCCCAAAAATCCTCCAGCACCATTCAGACAGTCCAACAACCCATGTTCATCATCTCACCCCTCCACTTCTGTAGCAAAGAGCTTCCTGGAGGAATTCTTAAATCAGGAAAGCAAATTCAGTCTCAACTCACCCTCACCAAAGGATCATGAGTCAACAGAAGAAAACAGGAGTCTCCGGAATTGCACGCAAGAAAGATTTGATAACTCAAAAGACCAATTGCAGATTTTCAACACCCATAGTTGCCAAAAAGAGTTGACTCAGCAGGACTTAGCAGCTAATTCAGAACATATGACTCATGATAATGACAGAAACGCTCAAGGGAACATTTTGAAAGACAAAGGATCTGTGGTTGCCCACTGCAAAACACAAGCCGTGCCAGATACCACACCCCTGGAATTCTCAAGTCTGACTAAAGACTTCAAGTCAGAATCCAAGCAGCAGACAAGAACCCTGGAGGAGAAATATGCTAAACATTTCTCAGAAACACAGACGGCTCTTCCAGCCAGCAGTTGCAAACACAACAACAGTTCTTTCGAAGCCTTTTCGTGCTCCTCTGCCGTAACATATCGGACTGACATGAGTTCCTCAAACATACAACCAATAGAAGAACTGAGTTCTTCACAGTCACATAAACACAAACCAGATGTATATGTTGCCACAGGGCTCAAGATAGAATCCAAACCGCTGAGCATGGAGGAGAGTATAAGCATAGATCCTAAAAATGAAACGGATGTCACCAAATTGGCAAAAGCTGGAATGTTGAATTCTTCTAAAAGCATGGAGGAACCAAACAGAACATCTGCAGACCCCGTGACCCATTCTGCCCCTAACAACAATGTCAGATTCCTGAAAGGGATCCTTAAAAACCATTTAAAATCCAAATCAGGCAATGTCAAATTCACTTACACTCCTGGCCATTTGCTTTTCACCAAAGAAGTGGCCATATTAATCCGGGACAGCGTAGAGCTGGCTAGGACAAAACTCAATGAGCCAGAGCAGAATAGGACGGTTAAGAAGAAACTACGCTGGTTTGATGAGGTAGATGGAGTTGCTAACTTGCCTCAACAAACCCATAAACAGCTCTCGACAGATCACTCGGACCATGTGAATTTACTTACAGCTTTATCAAAGAACATCTCCAATAAGACCTCTGCTATCCCTGCTGGGCCCCAATCCACTAGACAGGCCTGGGCAGATGTAGGTCCCCAAGATAGCCGTACACAGGAGCCCACCTCTCAAAGAAGAGCCCTCTGCACTGGGGGCCCACGGACTCCCCAGAGAGCGCGCTCAGCCAGAGTCGGCTCGTGTCCCGTTACCTCCCGGGCCAGGAAGGGCACTATCATCAGACCGCAATCTGCCAGGGAAGCGCAACATGTGGCCAAGACCCAGGGGAAGATTTTGGTGCCTCGACCCCCTCCAAAACCTGAAGCTGTGGAGTGTAACTTAGCTGAGGGTCCCGTGTACATCTCAAAGGCATCGTGCAATGACGATGGTGTACAGAGCAGACCGGATCTGCAGGATCTGGCCCTTTGCAAAGACACTCCAGATAGCCAGGCAATAGTTCATCGGCCTACCCTCAGAACAGATGCTATCTGTGCTCCAGTGCCACCCTACTGTACCTTCACCCATGAGACAGGCATCTGTTCCCTCTCCCCTCCAGATGCCCTTGCAGACAATGCCAGGTGCAGGTGTGGAGAGAACGGGATATGTTTGGACCGGACTCCAACAGATGAGGAGATCTCACTGCTGTGGCATGGAGTCCGAAGTGCTCTCGCCAGTAAAGACGGTAAAGAAAATCCCAAACTCTGTATTTCTGTCCTAACACATTTGTAAAATGATTCACCTGAGTGAGTTTAAAATCCCACTACACATTGGTGTATAAAATGTTAACTCTGTAAAGCCTGACGTGAAATATTCTGAGGGTGCATTTTTTGTGATCAATCAATTATAATAAAAGCATGATTTATATCAGGGTTTTATTATAATTTATTGATCAGAAAAATGTGTTTTTGATTGCATTTACAATTATTGAATTAATTCTTTTTTTAATGAAGGAACTTTTTTTGTGGTAGGCAAAAATAATAAACTAAACAGAATTCCAAAAATAATTTTTATAATATATATTAAAAATTGGAAAATGGTTGAAACTGTAATAATCAAGCAGGCCACATATGTCAAAAATACAAATATACATTATATACCCATTTTTGTAACACTTTATTTTAAGGACCAATTCTCACTATTAACTAGTTGCTTATTAGCATGCATAATACTACCATATTGGCTGTTTATTAGTAGGCCTACTTATTAGGCACATATTATTGCCTTATTCTGCGTGACCATATTTTAGATCCCTTAACTCGAGTCAAAATTCCTAACCTTAATAACTACCTTACTAACTATTAATAAGCAGCAAATTAAGAGTTTATTGAAGAAAAACTCTTCATATTGAATATGTGTTCCTTAATATAAAGTGTTACCATAATTAGTTCATATGTAAAATGCATTACAATGATTATTTATATACTTCAAATACATATATTACTCTGCATACAAGCATTTTCAACAACTTTTCTATAAATAATGTATGAAATATTAAATACGCATAGATAGATTGTATACAAAAGTGTTGTGTTGATCATGTGGTAACACTTTAGTATAGGGATCAATTCTCACTATTCTCATCTAGTTGCTTATTAGCATGCCTATTATTAACATATTGATTTATTAGTACTTATAAAACACATATTTTGTACATACCATATTCTACATCCTTAAACCTACCCAAAACCTGAACTTAACAACTATCGTACTAACTATTAATAAGCAGCAAATTAGGAGTTTATCGAGGCAAAAGCCGTAGTCAGTGGTTTGTTAATAGCAAGAATTGGACTACAAAATAAAGTGTGACTGATCATGTTAATGGTGTAGAGGCTTTAGTAGGCATACATATGTTGTTATTGATAATATGTTGTAATTGTGTCACATTGTGCAGCATTTTCTATTACAGTGTATACTAAAAATTACTTGTTGCACCATGATTTAACAAGTTGCAACAACCTATATTTATACTAGTTACAAAAGTAATTTACTTCCCTATTTCTGTATTTTTCCATTCTGCGTCTTTCAAATGTTGGGAATGATTGTTAACCTGCTGTGGAAAAAAGAAACATTTTCAGTAGGTGTCTTTCATCTGACAAGGAACATTCCGGCCACATATTACAATACCAACCATCATGGAATCATCAGCTTCCCATGAACTTTCACTGCACCTTGCCATATAGTCAAATGAAAGTCGATTGAAAGAACTGAGCTCCCTTTGTGTATCGGCAAGTTCAGCAGCTTTGTTTTAAGATTCTTGGGGGATATTTTTCTAGAGTCTTTGGAAAAAGATTTTTTTAGTGTTGGATCAATAGAGTCTGCACAGCATTGCACCACTTGGGATTACTACTCTGTTGAAATGGATCCATTTAATGATGGACTGTTGTTTCTCAGGGGTCAATCTTTTTTTTTTATAACATCAGGAGACCTCTACATTTTGAGGACAGAGACCTCAAGAACAGGATAACTGACTTTCATCCATTGGGACATTTTCATTAAACTGTCTTACATTGTCTTCTTTTGTCTTTTTGTGTTTTTCTCTCTGAATTGACTTAGGTGACCCTCAAAGTTTTCTTGCTCACAATGGCCCGTTGTCTTCTTCGCCTCAAGTCTGTGCCAGTCTGTCCCATGTCACTATCAATGGTGATAGTCTGATCAGTGGTGTCAAAGGAGCCTCAAAAATGGGTGGATTTTTCTTGTCTTCCTCTAACAGTAAGAGTCTATAGTTTTATGTAACTAATGATGTCTTATAATACATTTATCTCTTAAAATACCAAAAGCCGGGACATTTGCCCTTGCTAGCACAATATAAGTGATAAAAAATGAATAAAGACATGTCAGTTGCTTCACTAGAGTTATTTAGACACTGCTTAGACTCTTACACACACTGCTCTGGGTGTGTGTGTGTGTGTGTGTGTGTGTGTGTGTGTGTGTGTGTGTGTGTGTGTGTGTGTGTGTGTGTGTGTGTGTGTTCTCTGGGGTGTGTGTGCTCTGTGTGGGGGAGAAAGAGAGAGCTCTTTT
>NW_015505682.1:1030322-1046245 GCF_001515645.1 Sinocyclocheilus grahami
GTGTGTGTGTGTGTGTGTGTGTGTGTGTGTGTTCACTGCTGGGTGTGTGCACTTTGGATGGGATAAATGCAGAGCACTTATTCCGAGTATGGGTCACCATACTTGGCCACATGTCACGTCACTTTCATATTCACTTTTCACTTTAGACTTTAATGCTAGAGCTTACATGTGAGCCCATACATCAAGACATTATTTTTCAGATATTCATGGTAATTGGGTCAGTTATCTAAGGTGAAGTGGTTTGCTAATCACTGAAATGTGCTGCTTAGATATGAATGTACTTTTTAATCAGAGTTTCTTCTGTAAACCAGTGAGAAGTCCAATAAGGAGACAGACTATGGGGAGTAATATGGTGAAGAGCCGAGTTTCAGTGGAAAACAGCAAGAACCAAACGGCAGGAACAACACAGCGAAAGCCTAGTTTTCATTATCAGGTAAACATGCACATATTCTAAAGATACTATCCTAGAAAGCAAAGAAAACTAAACTATTACTAGAGTTGACTTACAACTGGTTTATTTTGCATAGATGTATTTATAGCATCTAGTTCAGAGTGCTGTGGAAAAAAAGGAAAATTTTCCATAGGTGTCTTTCAGCTGACAAGAATATTTATATAATTTTGATAAATAAATACAAATGAACTTAATTAAGTTTGCTTACCACTTATCTGGTGTGTAGTTAAAATAAAAAAAAGTAATGTCATGCAAGATGATATACTTGCAAAACTTTGTGTTCGTGTTATGTTGCTTTGGCTTTTTAACATTTTTGGAATAAGTGTTCATTAACTGTTGACTTTGGGTTTAACAGGTCACTGTGCCAAAACCTCAGTACCCAAATAAAAATGGTCATGCAGCTGACAGTGAAGGTAATTTATCATGTAAATGAATATCTGATATCCTTTTATGTAGATAAATGGGTCTCCTCTGCAGATTTTCAACAGGGCAAGAGCAAAGCATTTTTTAAATGTAAATCTTTTATTTTCATGTACAACATACATTAATCATGTAAGGTGCAGCATGTTTTGTTTTTTTTAATTGTTCAACCAAGATAATTTTTATACACAAAATTATAATTTTTCCAAATATTGTCATTATTTACTTACCGTCATTTCAGTCCCATGTGCTATTATTCTTTCTTTCTTTCTTTCTTTCTTTCTTTCTACAGGATAAAGACATTTTTGAGAAAATGTTATATGGCCATACAATGACAGTTCAAAGTGAACTCCAAAAATAATCAAAAAGTACCTTAAAAATATCATAAAATTAGTCCATATTACACACAATATAATTCGCAGGGAGGGCAGGATTATCAGTGAATACTGCTAAAAATTCTGTATTTGCCCAAAGTTATCATATGGTTTAAGAAAACTTGGAATGCGTAAGACTTGTAAGATACGTAATTGTTGTTTTATTTTATTTTATTTATTTTTGTGTGTGTTTGGCACCCCCTAAAATATGAACATGAGGGAAATCGTTGATTTCATTTCCATTTTTTTGCAAATTTTTACAAACGTTAGTAAGAGTTTTTAGTGTTTTTGAAAGAAGTCTCTTCTATAATACTGGAAAAATATAATATTGTGAAGTACTTTAAAATGTAATTTATTGCTGTGAGGGTAAGGGTAAAGGTAATTTATTATTACGGTGGAAACCCTGATTATTTTTTAAAGAATTCTTTGATTAATAAAAAGTTTAAAAGAACAGCATTTATTTGAAATAGAAATCTTTTGTAACATAAGTGTCTTTACTGTCACTTTTGATCAATTTACTTGTTAAAAAAACTGATTTTGATATGGTAGTGTGTGTGTTTTAAATCAAACTGCTATTAGAAGCCAAACTGTTTAACACCCTTGACTTTAAAAGGGTCATATGATGCAGCTAAAAAGAACATTATTTGGTGTATTTGGTGTAATGACATGTGTTTATGCAGTTTAAGGTAAAAAAAAAAAAACCTTATTTTCCACATGCTGCACATTATTGTTTCTCCTCTATGCCCCGCCTTTCTGAAACTCATCGATTTTTACAAAGCTCATCGGTCTGAAAAGCAAGGTGTGCTGTGATTGGCCAGCTATCCAGTGCGTTGTGATTGGCCGAATACCTCAAGCGTGTGACGGAAATGTTACGCCCCTCACCATACTGTGATGGAGCGATGAGACAAAAACATTAAAACCCATTATAAACGAGGCATTTGTAGCATCCAGTGGGGACATAATTCCTGATTAAAATTACTTATACTGTCTTTTTACGCGTTGCGTTGCATCGCGCCGCGTAAACATAAAACCATGTCTGCATTTGTGATCGGAGAAGCGACAAACAACAAGCGCTACTCTACACTGCTCAAACCTCGTGTTTGAATCGTCAGTGGCAAATTCTTTAAATATAAAACGTACTTACAGTCTGTGAGTCAGACCAGCAGGCATTGTAGTCTACTCTCCCAGGATCAGCAAACAGTCCTCCATAAAATGTGCTGCACACATCTGAATATTTGGGTTGAACTGTTCTGGAACAGTGTTGTAAATACAACTTAACCACTGATTTCTAGTCCTCTTTTGGAAGGCCAAACAAAGTAGTTTCGCTTTCGCAACGAAACACACAGCATCTTCACAACATGGCAGCGGTGGTGGCAGCAACAATAAAGTTACGCCTTCTTTCTTTGCATGAACATTTGGGCGGTGTTATGCAAATCTTCCCACATCGTGACATAGACATGTGGGGGCGTGTTTAAACGAGGCATTTTAGGAGGGCATGGACCAGTCTTAACTTTTATAAAGAATATCTCTTTGGGTTTGCAATTTTAGGGATCTTATCTATTCACGAACAGCTTGTAACACTCCAAAGAGAAAGGAAAACTTGAAATCGCATCATATGACCCCTTTAAGCATCAACATTTAAGCATCAACATTTTCCACTGTTACAGGCCCTGCGGTGTCAGACGGTGCTCATGAAGTAGAGGACTGTGCTCCGACCCATAAGATCTGCAACGGTCCGATTGGTCCATTGAGCCAGAGAATACAGTCGCTCAGTGTCAGCGCTCTGTCACTAGAGGAGCAGAAGATCCTGCAGTCACTCGAGAGACTTAATCAACGCCTGCAATGTCAGTTTCATGTACATGTAATCCACATAGTCAAAGCTTATATGTTTATCACAGATTTGAGGCAAGGGCAGTACCTTTTAATTTTGCCCTATGTGTGCGTTTCTTGATTTAATGTTTTCAAAATACCAACAGCTGTGTCCCTGATCACTTCCACTTGATTTAACAGATGTGCAAGATACAGCTGGTGGCAACCCAGCAGTGAGGGGCATCTTTACTTTGGGTCCTGCATTTGTGAGTATTGCCCATGTGTTCAGAGGAAGTGATCTGTTCCCTTGAACTAATGTGACCTGCTCACAGCTCTGTCCCCTCTTTCTGTCTTCTCATCCTTGAAGAACCAGACCGGTGAGACTGTAGGTGTCACCGTGCGTAGGCGAGGAGCCTCTGCTGATAATCGCACCCGAACTCAACAGCGTTACTGACTACACCTCCCATGATCCACCACTCCCTCAAGCACCTTTTCTCAGCTGCACTTTGCAAGCCTTTAAACTTTACGATTGTATGCTGTATTTTGCTGAGACATACTCAAATACTTTATCTGAGTGGTATTTAATTGTTTTTAAAGGCATAGTTCACCCAAAAATTAACATTTGCAGCAAATTTACTCACCCCCTGGCCATCCAAAATGTAAATGAATTTATTTTTTTCATTTAGACAGATTTGGAGAAACTTAGCATTGCATAACTTGCTCACAAATGAATCCTCTGCAGTGAATGGGTGCCGTCAGAATGAGAGTTCAAACAGCTGATGAAAACATAACAATAATCCACAAGTAATCCACACATCTCCAGTCCATCATTTAACATCTTGTGAAGTGGACAGCAGCGTATTTGTAATTAACAAATCCATCATTAAGACATTTTAACTTCAAATATCCATTAATCCATAATATTGCTTTTCCCAGTGAAAAGTTGTCTCTTCTGAATCAGGAGAGAAATGTGCACAGATCAAGCAGTGTTTATAAGCAAAAACAGTCCTAAACAGTTCTAAACAAATCTAAAAGATTTTGATGCAAGAAGATAACAAGAGGAAGTTTTTACTGGAGGAAGCATTATTATGGATTTTGGAGGCAACAGTTTAAAGTTCAAAAGCCTTAATGATGGATTTGTTTCTTACAAACAAGACAGCTTTTCATTTCACAAGATGATAATAGATTGACTAGAGTGTTGTGGATTATTGTGATTTTTTTTTTTCATCTCTTTGGACTCTCATTTTAACGGCACCCATTCACTGCAGAGGAAAAAATTCTCTCAATTTCTCTAAATCTGTTCCAATGAAGAAACAAACTCATCTACATCTTGAATGGCCTGAGGGTGAGTACATTTTAATTTTTGAGTGAATAATTCCTTTAATCAGATGTAATATCTGTGAAATGATTCTGGCAATACACAATACCTAATGTTTGTGTAATAAAACATTTTTTTTAAACATTTGAAAGAAAATTTTATTTTATGTTCATGTGTTGTTTGCCTTCTAATTAGTTGGTATTAGTTGGTGAGGGGAAGTCGAGGCCTAATGGTTAGAGAGTCGGACTCGTAAGCTAAGGTTGTGGGTTCAAGTCTCGTACCGGCAGGGATTGTAGGTGGGGGGAGTGAATGTACAGCGCTCTCTCCCACCTTCAATACCACGACTGAGGTGACCTTGAGCAAGGCACTGAACCCAACTGCTCCCCGGGCACCACAGCAAAAATGGCTGCCCACTGCTCCGGGTGTGTGTGTGCACTTTGGATGGATTAAATGCAGAGCACTAATTCCAAGTATGGGTCACCATACTTGGCCACATGTCCTTTCACTTTCATTTATTTTTTTACCTTAAGATTCTAAATATATTTTCATAAGAATTGTATGTATACATATTGGTATTTATATTCTAAACAATCTTGACTCTTGGAGAAAAATAAATTAATTTGAGGGGAAAAAAAGTTTTGTTTCGTTTTGTTTTCTTAGTGCCAAGACAGGATAAAGGGCTTTTTGTGTAACTTGACCTCAGTCAAGTGTCGGTTAAGCATAAAATAGATACGGATTTACATTGTATGTGTGGCATAATCATGACAGGTTTTTCTGGGTGTGTATTTTACGTTTGTATGTGTGTGCCTGTGACCTGTGTGAGTGATGTTTTGTGTTTGTGTGTGTGTGTGTAATCAGTGTATACATGTATGGGAAAGCTAATCTAGGTGTGTGACAGTGACGTTTGAGTGACTATTAATTACTCCAGTGCATTAGAGACTCACCACACAGGCTTTGCAGGATAACGAAGTCAAACTCCTGATGCTCTTGTGCCATTACCACCCTATAACTGTCATCATGTCATGTAACCCCTCGTTACAAAGCTCTCATTCTTTTTACAAAACGTACTATTCTGAGCATTTAATTGCTACATCAAGGAAGGCTATATTTTCAGTTTGCTACAAGTTTGCTTTTTTGATTATTATTGCAGAATCTTACATATATTTTTTGGCTTTGTTGTATTACCTTTATATAAAACATGTTTTAAATGTATTTGTAATAAGTCTCCTATGCTCACAGTGAAAATGATCAAAAGTACCGTAAAAGTAGCATTCTATAGTTCCCATTTTTATTACAATTTCTATTTTTCAGTTTTTTTAAATCTATTTTTTAAAATCGTTTCTATTTTATATATTTATGTTTGATATATTTACTTCCATTTTCTTTCTTTCTCTTTCTATAAATTCTATTTTCTATCTTTTATTATTGATCATTTTTATTTATTCCTGTGATGGAAAAGCTGAATTTTCTCAAGTCTTCAGTGCCACATGATCCTTCAGAAATCATTCTAATATGCTGATTTGCTGCTCAAAAAATATTTCTTATCAATGTTAAAAACATTCGTGCTGCTTTTTGTGGAAACCATGATGCAGTTTTCTTAGGAGTCTGTGATGAGTAGAATAGAAAAAGAACAGCATTTATTTGAAATTTAAAACAAAAAAAACGTCAGTTACATTATAAATGTCTTTACTTTCACTTTTGATCATATTTGCATACTTGCAAACAGAATACAATATTTGCCAACAGAATTAGTAAGATGAGTTTCTTTCCAAAATCAAAAACCCCGTTGTAGTAGTGTGTGTCACGGTGTGCCTGGTGAGGAGCGAGGAACGAGGAGAAGCAGGAATAACAGTCTTTATTGACATCACGGGGATCGACGTTCATTCACAATACCGGACGAGGAAGAATGGAAACACACACGGCTTAAATAGTAAGAGAGCTCATGGGACACGTCTACAATAGAACTAAAAGGGGAACACCTGGAAACACAATCAGGACAGGAACAGGAAGACCAAATAAGGACATAAACATAACCTGGAGCACGTGGGGGAGCAAAACACACACAAAACACGGAACAGAGTCTGACAGTGTGTATATGGTTTTTTGTTTTGTTTTTTGTAACGGCCACTACTGTGCTTAAATGAAACATAAAAATAAATCCTCTCTAAACCAATGCAATTATTTATTGTACTTTATTGAAAGTACAATAAATTGAAAACGAGAACATAGTCATGTGAAGATAATGAAATACATGGTTCTATGTTCTCACACAAACAGCATTTGCACTTAAAAACGTTTGATATGAGTGGGAACATTTTTTTGTATATAAAGTGGAAACATAAAATCCGTCAGCAAAGGAAACCCTCCCCTGTCAAGTGGAAAGACAAATTTAGGTGAGAAACTGCCTTTTAGACAGTACAGTACAGACACACAATGAGTCGAAAACCTGTTCAGCAAGTGTGTTCTTGCAATACATTTCAATTTGTCACATTTCAAAGAGGGAAGGCAATCTCTGCCAAATTCTTCAAAGGTGCAGGGACCTGATCCACCCGCTGCAACAAGCCAAGGCAAGCTGACCGGAGAAGAGACACTGCACCCTTCCCAGAAAGACCTGACAGAATGAACGCCGGCGAATCTTAAACCACAAAGAGCATGAAGTTATCAGGGTGTTTTTCTTTCTCTTTTGCATGAGCGGTTAAGTAAGCATTGGTAGGCCTATGTAAGCCTGCTATCCAAGTTAATAACTGAATTGGAAAATTGACTGTGATGTATGATTGAATGTATGATTTTTATATAAGTTTACTATTCTATTTGGATTATACATTCCTCAATGTTCTAGTTTTAATATTTTGTGGAGTCACCTTTTCCATCGATAGCAGATTCAGGTTCAGGTCTTTTACAATAACTTTGCAGGCAGATCAGATTAGTAGTGTTTGTTCACCAGAATATTCAGGTCAACGTGACTAAGCAAAGACATGAACATATTTTAGGTAATTTACTACCAAGCTTCAGTTTTTGCTGACAGAAAGAGATTGTCTTGCGGTATTTCCTCGTATTTTGCTCCATCCATTCCTACCTGTTTAGAGCACGAGCCAACCACATGCAGATACCTGCTGGTTTGAGTGCCACAGAACGGCAAGCTCGTAGCTTCATCTGAACACAAAATCACATTTTTATTCATATTCTTTCTAGCTTTTTGGGCAAATTTCAGGAGTGCTTCCACAGTCATTATGGCTTTTCCTGTGCAGCCTTACAAGCCAGTTTTGTGGAGAACATTTGATTGTTTACTCCTTGTTGAACTTTCATCAAAGCGATCATCATTCATTATTTGACGGCCAACAGTTTTAACAGTTTTTGTTTTTTGGGTGGCTCCATGAAGCTTCCACTTCCTGAAGCTACGTTCAAACCCTAAGACATTGTTTTGTAACCTTTTCAAGTTAGGTCACCTTTATACAATACAGATTGTCTCCATGCCGCTTCACAATAATAAACAGGAAATAAACAGAAATCAATGATGCAAACTTAAGCAAATACAAGACACATTCAAATTCGGCTGTGAAGCAGTTCTAACAAGTGTGGATGTGGCAAAATTCATCCAATTTAAAACTGATGATTAAGCAATAAAGCAGTTCTATAGATGACAATAGTGTCATCATTCAGATCAATTAGGTTAAAGTTTTGTTTTCACCCGATAGTGTCAGTGCCGTAAAACCAATAGGCTAATATTACAGAATAAGTAAAAAAACGCTTTAATGATGGATGTGTTTCTTACAAACATGCAGCGTTTCACTTAAATAAAACGTTAACTGATGAACTGGAGTCATTTGGATTACTTATGGATTATTGTGATATTTTTATCAGCTGTTTGGAGTCTCATTCTGACGGCACCCATTCACTGCAGAGTATTCATTGGTGAGCAAGTGACGTAATGCTAAATTGCTCCATATCTGTTCCGATTAAACATATTAATTTAAATCTTGGATGGGTGAGTAAATTTTCATTCCATTTTTTGGTGGTAAAGGAGTGTCAGAGAGAACATATTATGTTATTTTATTATTAAGACAATATATTTTTAAATAATGGCCAAAATGAATTCAAATTAATCAAGATGACAAAAAAATTAATTACAATAAAATGTCTATTAGAGCATCTCATCTGTCATTGACCTATAGAGGGCGCACAAATGCTCTCATTTCCATTCAGAAGAGGATTATGGAAACATTTCCACTGCTATCTTCATTATACACATTATCACGTGGATTATTAACAAAACAAATAAGCTGTCTCATCTTAAAAGATGAAAGATAGGGAATTACCCCATTTATGACAGGAGATCTAAAAGACGGGAGGAGAATTTAAAAAAACATTTACATTACATTTTCAATATTTTTTTATGTAGGACCTACTGTTTTACAATCCTAAACCACTGACACATAATTTTGTTCAATAACACTTCCGTTTCTTGTGTAGGCTAATACTGATGTCAACAATTGTCGCAGGCTCAAAGATAATTGTCACAGGCTCAAAGATGTTGGGACATGTTGACTAAATGATGGAGTTACCCTCAGGACAGCTAAGTGGGTGGTCTCCCCCAGGGTTGGGCAGGGTAACCCCCAGAACAAACCTTTAAATACTGCCGCAGTCATTTCAGGATATTTACCACTCTTTAATGATCTTACACACACACTCACACACACAAACAGGACAATCAAATTAAAGAATATTTTCAGAGACAGCAACTTACTTGGAGTATCATGTCAAGTCACGATACTGTTGCAAACCTTCAAATACTGTGGTAAAATAAAAGAGACTGAATGATTTTGCGCTGAAAACTTGATCAGAATTTCCCATTGTGGAGGAAACCAGGGAGAATTTTGTTTAAACATCGGTAACTCAGTGGATTTTTGCTCAATGCCTATGCCAAACAATTTGATATAATATCTCCACATCTGTCTGCCACAAAATACAGCTGATTAAAATCTATTTATCACTACACTGTGTAAATTAATGTCAACTGCAAAAACAACCTACCCCTTTACACTACTGTAACTTGTTTGACATTTTGAAATTGATGCTTGAGCTATGGTAATCAAATTTAATTGTACAAAAATAATTGTAGCTAGGCCTATATACCGTCATCCAACACCACTCTCGTTTCACTTTCAAAATGGCAAAAAATTAGTCTTCAAAAGGTCACATTAGGAGGGTAATGGTCCAGTAATGATTTCACACCATTCACAAATGATGGAGTTACAGCTAACAGCAGCCTGGTCTCCCCTGCATTCACTTCATGATCACTAGAGTTTAATACGGAGATAATTCAGAGCAGAATAAATGACAAGGCATTGACAAAAAACACACACATAATGTGGTTAATTATATATAGAGACAGTTCGTGTTAGGGCTGGATATTGGTTGGCTGGTTAAAAGGGAAAAGTACAAAGTAACTTTTTTGAATCCATTCATCATGCCCTTACAGTTCCCACAGGGGATTAAAGGGGGTTCATAATCAGTCCCTCAATGTTAAATGTATGGGAAAAGAGCTGGGCTCAGTCTTGACAAAATGATTTCTCAATGGCCCGGGAAGGCTCATTTACATAACAATTATGGGAACTGCATGGAACTACTTTTCTGCAGCTTTCTACATAATGAAAGACAATTTATTTCTTTATTCATAAAGAAGCGAGAGCTTGAACTTCACTGGTGTATTTTTGTATAATGAGATGTATTCTGTGTGATGAGTGACATGGCATAGCTGAAATATGAATGAAAAATTGTGACACCCCCTAAAAACCCACAGATCATCCTTGAATGACCACTTTGTTATAAAAGAAAATAAATGCTGTGTCATGATGATTGTTTTATTATCATAAACCTATTGGATGATACAGATTACATACAAATGTATTAGCTTGAAATAAATTATAATATAGATATATACGACCCTAATAGATATTTAAACACTTTATTAATCATTCTTAAAACACTAATGCCTGACATGTAAATAATTATGGGCTCTATACATGGGCCCCCGCACAGAAGAACATCTTGTAGCTTTAAAGGCTCTTGCTTAAGCCCCGCCCCTCTGAGTCAGCGGTCACATGACTCATAAAGTTTGATGTCCTGCCCAAACTTTCAGAAGTTGAGAGAAGAAAAAAAAAAGGTGGTTAGGTTAGTGAGAGGGCTGTGATTTTCAATGTCTGCGTTAGAGGAGCCGTAAACTTGTGGGAAAGTCACACGGACAGCGCTTTTAAAGAGTGCAGATACTTCAGAAGAAGTTTAAACGACAAAGTTGAGTAGATATGCGCGTTTCCACATTTATTGGGGTGTTCTCGGGAAGCAGAAAAACACAGCTTTGCCTACTTTTTTCGCAAGGCTTGGATAATTAATAAAGCGGACGGACAGAAAACAGCTTTGAGCTGTTTGGATTTAATCTTTTGGCATTTTATGGTTGCAGCCAATTTTCCTGTTTCCAACAATTCAGTCGGATAGAAAGAAGCGCTACGTTTTATCTGGAGTCATGGATCCGAGCCAGCACAACCCTCCTGCCGGCCATCAGATCGTCCATGTTCGGGGAGACTCCGAGACCGATCTGGAGGCTCTTTTTAACGCTGTGATGAACCCGAAAAACACCATCACCCCTCCCTCCGTGCCGATGAGGATGAGAAAGCTGCCAGACTCATTCTTCAAGCCGCCAGAGCCAAAGTCCCACTCCAGACAAGTAAGAGACCACCCCCACAGAAACCACAAACTATTTCCACAAAATGTTCCTGTGCCTGACACTGCAACTGGCGCGAGGGGCCACGACTTTTCAGCCTTTCCAGTCTCTGCTGATTATAACCTTTAGTGTGTAACTCTGGCGATGTAGATTTGTTATTGCACGAGCAAAGAACAGTAAGCACTGCGTTAGGGGGGGAATACAGTGAATAAGGCTAAATAAACAATAAAGCGCATAAGCGGACGTATTTCCTCATATGACAGCAGAGTATAAAGTAAAATTATAATAATGACATGTCAAACATAATTTATAACAAACAGAAATTCTATTAAAAATGAATAGAATAGTCGTAACACAAATAGTCCTCAGAAATGTATCATTCTTAAACTCCTATGCAAGCTATACCAACTATTCCACAGGAAAAATAGCTGAACTGAAAGTTACCGTTCGGAAAGTAGCTAGTTATACTGCAGCAAACAAACCAACAAAAAGTTTGATCTGCAGAATAAAAGCGTTGCCTCTCTCTTATATTCACTCCTAGAACTAGTTGAAGTTGAAAAAGGGGTACCACCAGTACTAGGGTAAAGTGATGGTAGTATACATGGTACTTTGTCATATCATTCTGTACTCTTTGTATTTTGATACTTAGTGGGTTCAAATGTCTTGACCGACAGTACAAAGTCATTCCCTAGCTGCATGCACTCTCACAAGATACGATTTATTTCCAGGTTTTATTTCAGCTTATGATAGGTAAACATTACACTTCATCCAGCGTTTTTTTTTGTTCTGTCTTCTGTGTTATATAAAACATTGTTACTGTTTTACGGAGTGAAACCTCTCTAAACGATTCAGTTCATGAGTGAGCTATTGGAGTGATTCAGACTGAATCGCGAAATGATTCAGACTATTTGCAAACCCGTTTGGTTTATACAGTTAATTCAAAAGAACCGACTCAAAAGAGTGATTCTTTAGCGACGGGGAGCAGCGCTATATTCTAAACAGCCGAAAGAAAACACAGACCACACGACTTCATTCCTGAAATATGCTTTTCAGTGTTTTGTTCATTGCAGCGGACTTTCACTTTTAATGCTTTTTTTATATAAGAATGGCGATAAACGGTTTATAAACAATATGAGGTTTATAGTGTTTCCAGCACTTGTTCCACGAGTGAATATACTTAAAATAGGTCATATTTTAAAGCTTAATTAAAAAGAAAGAAAAGAAAAGAAAAAAAGTTGTCAGCAAAAGTAATCAAGTTTTCTCGGGTTTGGAATCACATGTTGCGCATGCGCACATCTTAAATTCTGCTGAAAAGTTGCCCAGGATCGACAGCCTGTTTCCTACTTAGCTCCTCCTAAAGTCTGCAGCCTAGGCCACATCCGTTTCTGAAATATTTGTTATTGTAAAAGGAGCTGATAAAACTAATGAAAGCAACACTCGGTTATGATTCAAAGGGACATCAGTGCCCATGTGTAAATTTAATCGTTTGTGATTTACGTTTCCATGTATGGTGTTTTATTCATGTTGGAAATACGTTGTTATTATCCTATTATCCTTTGACTTTCCCTGTATTAACTGGAAAAGAAATGACTAATTTCTCATACTTCGATAACCCTCCAAAGTTCACATAGTTTAAAAATGATTTTTATTATATTTATTTAAATAGCTTAGTTAAAATGCAAAATTTCTTAATATTTCTTATTCTGGATTTAAAAAAAAACATTTTTACATGTGGAGGACTTCAGACTTATGGCATCAGGAAAACAGATTGGTTCCATATGAGAGGAAAGAAAACAAAAAGCCTAAGAAACAATGCTTTAACAATTACATTGTAAGATTAATCATGATTAATGAATGTGTCCATGCATTGTAACCCTACTTTCTGTCATCATTTCAGCAGAGTTACAAGAGGAAAACTTAAAGGCACAATATGTAAGATTTTTTTATTAAAATATCCAAAAACCACTTGAACAGTGTTATATAATTTGCTGACTTGTGTACTTACATTATCCCAAATGTTTCGAAGAATGTTTAAATCCAGAGAAAAAAGCAATTTTAACTAGTGACACGGACCGTGTCCATAGTGTCCTTGTGTCGACTGCCAATGACGTCATAACCCCTCGATTTCCGAAAACATGGAAACACCAAAGACGCTTTAATATATTCTGCGTTTTAATAGACCGGCGAGGACCGCACAGAGTAGCATTATAACACAACTTTCAAATGCATCTAGTATGATAAAACAGCGCTGCATTCCCCCCACACATACGCACGACCGGAAGGAGCGGTAGCGGTCGACTGTGGCATAATAAAAGCTCCGCTGCTTTCGAGACGTGTGTCACACTCGTTCAGCGCCTCGTTTCGCTTCGACGGCTTTCAGCCTCACCCTGCTTCATTCTACTACGTTAATAAATCATTAGCTCATCCATGAACATGATTTCTGCTCGAGTCCCTGCATCGGCTGGGGGGATGAAGACCACAACTCCCATGATTCCACACTTAGTCATCAAACTACGCCTTTGCCTCTGTTTATTTTGAATACGCGCCCTCTAGCGGCGAAAATTACATATTGTGCCTTTAATACAACTATTTAGTATATGACCTTCAGAATAGGGCATCTTTGAGTTACATAGGTTGAGAATCACATGTGTGCGTGCTTGTTCTTTGTGTGTATATATATATATACGTGACATCATCCGTGTTTTGAATTATTAAGGTTTAGACATAAGTCTCTTTGCTATTTAAGAGACTTATTGTTTGTTTGTAGCCTTCTTGCTTTAAATCTAATCCTAATCTAAATGTCTTCTTTATGCTAAGATAATCCTCTATCCCTGTACAGGCCAGCACGGATGCAGGTACTGCTGGTACTCTCACGCCCCAGCACGTCAGGGCACACTCCTCACCCGCCTCCCTGCAGCTGGGTGCAGTTTCTCCTGGCACACTGAGCAGCATGGTTCCAGCAAACGCCCCACCCCAGCACCTCCGCCAGTCTTCTTACGAAATACCTGATGATGTGCCGTTGCCCCCAGGCTGGGAGATGGCCAAGACCCCTTCAGGCCAGAGATACTTCCTAAAGTGAGTTGTTAACGTTATCATGCTTGATATGACATTTATGGCAACATGGTTTTGTGCTGTTTGATGTGTTTTAAATTGATAAGGCGTTGTTGACCTTCAGATTGGGGTCAAGTTTGCAGTGCTCCCAGTCATTTTAAAGATGGAAGACTTTCTACGTGTAGAGATTTACAACAAAGGTGAATTTTAGTGGACAAAAAGTCTTGCAATGCTGCTTTGAGGTCTTGATGTATCGAATACTGTTTCCGAATCCAAGTATCATTTGAGAATACTATTTCAACAGCCTTTTATGAGCACAGTTTATTAATATCACATATTTAAGCCAAGCTTTGTAGAAACTCACATTGTACTCCACAGTCTTCTGGCTCATACCATTCATAAAAAAAAGAATCGCTGTCAGTAACTGAAATGCCTTTAAAGATAGTTTAGAATCATGATTTTTCAACAGTATTACAAGACACTGTGAGTGTATATTAGCACCATTTGTTGTTTGCGTTTGGGATCTCAGAGTTTTTGGACCCAAAAACTTGCAAGCTGAGAGTTACATTAGGAAAATGACTTTGGTTTTTATTTTAAATGTGCAGATGAAAGCTAATTTTTAAAGGGGTCATATTATGCTCTTTTACAAAGTCAACCCTCTACATTGCGAGTAAAATCACTCTCATATGCGACTAAATCTTCACTCTGGGTGACTAAATGATGTCTAATATTAGCCGATGGCTAATAAATTCTCAGATTTTACTCGCCAGTGTGTGAGTTGGAGGCTGAGTATATGATTAGCACAGATATATTTTCACTCACAGAACACTCTGACTGAGCGCTTCAGAGTTTCACTCTCCGTCAAGCGATCTGTGATGTTTTTCAGTTCATTTGAATGGATGCGCAGCGCACCTGTGTTTGTGTATTTGGCGTAACGTAAACTCTAGTGTGAAGGCGCACGACGCCGTCGCTTTCTCTCACACACGCGCAAAGAGCGAGAGCGAGCGAGCGTCTTACATAACATGCAGAATTTATGCACTACATGTAAACGATATACTTTGTTGTATTTTCCTGTAAAAATAACAGAGTTCCTTTGGAATTCTTCAGCTTTTAAGAACTGCCGGGTTTTCCTGTAGTAGGCGGAACTAATGCGCAAACGACAATCTCATTGGCTGGCGCTCACCTATTATCGTCCCTGTTTTGATTTAAGCGAATCCGTTCGAGCAAACGCACAACTTGATTAATATTCATGAATCCAGTAGCTCATTAATCCTTAGTGCGTTTTTATATTATTCTTATTAATAGAATTCGTATAATAATAATAATATCTTATCAGTATTATAGTTTTTTTTTGTTGTTTTTTTACTGGAACACTGAATGACCAAAAAAAGCACCAGCATCAGTCCTAAGTTCATGGTTACCAAGTTTGAATTCTAATTACTAAACTTTTATTATCATATTATAATGCTTGACTGCTTGACTGACTGATATTAAGAGTGTATATTTAAAAAGCTGTACCATTTTACAAACATTATATATGTTTGTAAAATGGCATAACTTTATATGTATATATTAGTATTTCAGTCTGGCGAGTAAACAAAAAAATGTACTAGCCAATGGCGATTCAATTGCCAAGGTGTCCATAGAGGGTTGAAAGTCTTGATTTTGTTTTGGGGGGTGTACTAGAACAGGCTCTCATACAAGGTTGTTCGAAAAACACATTATTTTTCACATATTTTAAATTATTACAACACCTCTCTCCCCAGTCTGGCATGAACGGCT